>NW_025920357.1:75297-106470 GCF_902686445.1 Sciurus carolinensis
ACAGTAAAGTTTGGATTGCTATTACTGTTAATAAAATGCATCTTTACCAATTAGTTCTTTTAAAATGCCAGGGAAAAGAATTACCAATTTTTTTTTTTGCTCATATTTTTTTACTTACGTACCTTAGAGCTCTACATTGTATGTCCTCTCAATGCAGTCTACTGGACTCATTTAATACTTCTTTTAGGACAGGTCTGCTAGCAAGTTTTTTTCAGTTTCTGTTTATCTGCGATACCTTAATTTCTCTTTTGTTTTAAAATAGTAGTTTTGCTGGATATAAAACACTTGGTTTACATACTTTCAGCACTTTGAATATGTAATTCCACTGTTTTCTTTTTTTTCATTTTTTTGGGTCTTTTTCTTTTTTTTAATTTATTTTTATTGTAAAGAAATGGGATACATGTTGTTTCTGTTTGTACATGGAGTGGTAGCAAACCATTTGCATATTAATACATTTACATACAGTAATAATGTTTGATTCATTCTGTTATTTTTTCCTTCACCCCATCCCTCCCACCTCTCTTTTACTTCTATACAGTCCCCCTTCCTCCATTCTTGCCCCCTCCCACCCCCAATTATGTGTCATCATCCGCTTATCAGTGAGATTATTCATTTTTTGGATTTTTGAGATTGTCTTATCTCACTTAACATGATATTCTCCAATTTCATCCATTTGCCTGCAAATGCCATAATTTTATCATTCTTTATAGTTGAGTAATATACCATTGTATATATATACCACAGTTTCTTTATCCATTCATCAATTGAAGGGTATCTAGGTTGGTTCCACAGTCTGGCTATTGTGAATTGAGCAGCTATGAACATTGATGTGGCGGTATCTCTGAAGTATGCTGATTTTAAGTCCTTTGGGTACAGGCTGAGGAGTGGGATAGCTGGGTAAAATAGTAGGTCATTTCCAAGTTTTCTAAGGAATCTCCACACTGCTTTCTAGAGTGGCTGCACTAATTTGCAGCCCCACCAGCAATGTATGAGTGTACCTTTTTCCCCACATCCTCGCCAACACCTATTGTTGCTTGTATTCTTGATAATAGCCATTCTAATTGGGGTGAGAAGGAATCTTAGTGTAGTTTTGATTTGCATTCCTCTTATTAGTAAAGATGGTGAACATTTTTTCATATATTTGTTGATTGCTTGTAGATCTTCTTCTGTGAAGTGTCTATTCATATTCTTAGACCATTTGTTGATTGGGTTATTTGTATTGTTGGTGTAGAGATTTTTGAGTTCTTTATATATTCTGGAAATTAGTGCTCTATCTGAAGTATGATTGGGAAAGATATTCTCCCACTCTGTGGGCTCTCTCTTCACATTGCTGGGAGTTTCCTTTGCTGAGAGAAAGCTATTTAGTTTGAATCTATCCTAGTTATTGATTTTTGCTTTTATTTCTTGTGCTATGAGAGTTCTGTTAAGGAAGTCTGATTCTAAGCCAACAAGGTGAAGAATTGAACATACTTTTTCTTCTATAAGATGCAGGGTCTCTGGTCTGATTTCAAGGTCCTTGATCCATTGTGAGTTGATTTTTGTGCAGGGTGAGAGATAGGAGTTTAGTTTCATTCTGTTTCATATGGATTTACAGTTTTCCCAGCACCATTTGTTGAAGAGGCTATCTTTTCTCCATTGCATATTTTTGGCACCTTTGTCTAGTATGAGAAAATTGTATTTATTTGGGTTTGTGTCCATGTCCTTTACTCTGTACCATTGATCTACTTGTCTATTTTGGTGCCAATACCATGCTGTTTTTGTTAGTATTGCTTTGTAGTGTAGTTGAAGTTCTGGTATTGCGATACTCTCTGTTTCATTCTTCCTGCTAAGGATTGCTTTAGCTATTCTGGGTTTCTTATTCTTTCAGATGAATTTCATGATTGCTTGTTCTATTTCTGTAAGGTACGTCATTGGGATTTTAATTGGAATTGCATTGAATCTGTGTAGCACTTTTGGTACTATGTCCATTTTGACAATATTAATTCTGCCTACCCAAAAACATGGGAGATCTTTCCATCTTCTAAGGTCTTCCTTAATTTCTTTCTTCAATGTTTTGTAGTTTTCATTGTAGAGATCTTTTACCTCTTTGGTTAGATTTATTCCCAAGTATTTTATTGTTTTTGAGGTTATTGCAAATGGGCTTGTTTTCCTCATTTCCCTTTTAGCTATTTTGCTGCTTGCATATAAAAATCCTTTAGATTTATTTGTGTTGTTTTTATAGCCTGCTATTTTGCTGAATTCATTGATGATGTCTGGAAGTTTTCTGGAGGAGGTTTTTGAATCCTCTAAATATAGTATCATGTCATCCGCAAATAACGATAGCATAAGTTCCTCTTTTCCTATTCGTATCCCCTTAATTTCTTTATTCTGCCTAATTGCTCTGGCTAGAGCTTCGAGGACAATGTTGAATAGAAGTGTTGAAAGAGGACATCCCTGTCTCGTTCCCATTTTTAAAGGGAATGGTTTCAGTTTTTCTCCATTAAGAATGATGTTGGCCATGGGCTTAGCATAAATAGCCTTTACAATGTTCAGGTATATTTCTACTATCCCTATCTTTTCTAGTGTTTTGAGCATGAAGGGGTGTTGTATTTTGTTGAACGCTTTTTCTGCATCAATTGAAATAACCATATGATTCTTATTCTTAAGTCTATTGACATGATGGATTATGTTTATTGATTTACGAATGTTGACCCATCCTTGCATTCCAGGGATGAACCCCACTTGATCATGGTGCACGATTTTCTTAATATGCTTTTGGATACGGTTTGCCAATATTTTGTTAAGGATCTTTGCATCTATATTCATCAAGAATATTGGTCTAAAATTTTCTTTCCTTGATGTGTCTTTTCCTGGTTTGGGTATGAAGGTGATATTAGCTTCATAGAATGAGTTCAGTAGGGTACCCTCCTTTTCTATTTCATGGTATACTTTAAGAAGTATTGGAATGAGTTCTTCTTTGAAGGTCTTGTAGAACTCAGCTGAGAATCCGTCTGGTCCTGGGCTTCTCTTGGATGGTAGATTTTTAATGGCTTCTTCTATTTCATTGCTTGATATTGATCTGTCCATTTATTTTTTTATTTTTTTCATCTCTTTAAGTTGTGTATGTCCTCCTGGTTCAGTTTGGGAGGAGCATATGTCTCTAGAAATTTGTCAGTGTCTTCGGTAGTTTCTATTTTGTTGGAATACAGATTTTCAAAGTAACTTCTCATTATGTTCTGTACCTCAGTGGTGTCAGTCATGATACTTCCTTTTGCATCATGTATTTTAGTAATTTGAGTCTTCTCTCTCCTTCGCTTTGTTAGCGTGACTAAGGGTTTCTCTATTTTCTTTACTTTCTCAAAGAACCAACTTTTTGTTTTGTCAAGTTTTTGAATAGTTTCTTTTGTTTCAATTTCATTGATTTCAGCTCTGATTTTAATTATTTCCTGTCTTCAACTACTTTTGCTGTTATTCCTTTCTTCTTTTTCTAGGGCTTTGAGCTGTTATGTTAGGTCATTTAGTTGTTGACTTTTCATTCTTTTCTGGAATGCCCTCCATGCAATGAATTTTCTTCTTAGTACCGATTTCATAGTGTCCCAGAGATTTTGATATGTTGTATTGTCATTCTCATTGACCTCTAAGAACTTTTTAATCTCCTCCCTGATGTTTTTTGTTATCCATGATTCATTCAAGAGCATATTATTTAGTCTCCAGGTGTTGGAGCAATTTCTCTTTTTTATTTTGTCATTGATTTCTACTCTCGGTCCATTATGATCTGATAGAACACAAGGCAGTATCTCTATTTTTTTGCATTTCCTAAGGGCTGCTTTGTCGCATAACATATGGTCTATTTTCAAGAAGGTTCCATGGACTGCTGAGAAGAAAGTGAATCTGCTCATTGATGGATGGAATATTGTACATATGTCTATTAAGTCTAGGTTATTGATTGTGTTATTGAGTTCTATGGTTTCTTTGGTTGGATTTTGTTTGGAAGATCTATTTAATGGTGACAGCGGTGCATTAAAGTCACCCAGAATTATTGTGTTGTGGTCTATGTGATTCCTGAAATTGAGAAGGATTTTTTTGATGTACAGGGATGCACGATTGTTTGGGGCATAAATATTTAGTATCATTATCTTCCTGATTTATGGTTCCCTTAAGCAGTATGAAATGTCCTTCTTTATCCCTTCTGACTAACTTTGGCTTGAAGTCCACTTTATCTGATATAAGGATGGAAACCCCTGCTTTTTTACTGAGTCCATGTGCGTGGTAGGTTTTTTTCCCATCCTTTCACCTTTAGTCTGTGGATGTCTTTTTCTATGAGATGAGTCTCTTGCAGGCAGCATATTGTTGGGTCTTTCTTTTTAATCCATTCTGCCAGTCTATGTCTTTTGATTGATGAGTTTAGGCCATTAACATTCAGGGTTATTGTTGAGATATGATTTGTATTCCCAGTCATTTGGTTTATTTTTGGTTTTTAAGTTGACTTGGTTTCTCCTTTGAGTGGTTTTTCTCTAAGGTAGTTCCTCCCTTTCCTGACCTACATTGTTGTTTTTCATTTCCTCCTCATGGAATATTTTGTTGAGAACATTCTATAGTGCAGGCTTTCTATTTGTAAATTCTTTTAACTTTTGTTTATCATGGAAGGATTTTATTTCATCTTCTTATCTGAAGGTTAGTTTTCCTGGGTATGGGATTCTTGGTAGGCAACCATGTTCTTTCAGAGCTTGAACTATGTTGGTCCAGGCCCTTCTAGCTTTTAGAGTCTCGGTTGAGAAGTTGGCTGCTATCTAAATGGGTCTCCCCCTATATGTAATCTGATGCTTTTCTCTCAAGGATGACAAAATCCTATCTTTATTTGGAGTGTTAGGCATTTTCATTACAATGTGCCTTGGTGTGGATCTGTTGTGATTCTGGTGTATTTGGTGTTGTGTAAGCCTCTTGTATTTGATTTTCCATTTCATTCTTCAGGTTTGGAAAATTTTCTGATATTATTTTATTGAATAGGTTGTTCATTTCTTTAGTTTGTATCTCTGTGCCTTCCTCAATCCCAATAATTCTTAATTTTGGTCTTTTCATGGTGTTCCACAGTTCTTGGAGATTCTGTTCATGATTTCTTACCATCTTGTCTGTTTTGGCAACTTTATTTTCAAGATTAAATATTTTGTCTTCATTGTCTGAGGTTCTGTCTTCCAAGTGGTCTAGTCTTTTGGTGATACTTTCCATTGAGATTTTTATTTTGTTTATTGTCTCCTTCATTTCAAGGATTTCCATTTTTTTTTTTTGAGAATCTCTCTCTTTGTTGAAATGATTATTTGCTTCCTGCAGATGCTCTTTCAGCTTATTGGTATTATCATTCATTGCCTGCATTTGCTCTCTTATCTCATCCTTTGCTTCATGAATCATCTTAATCATGTATAATCTGAAGTCCTTTTCTGACATTTTTTCTAACATTCTGTCATTGAATTCTATTAATATAGAATCTAGATTTGTTTGGATCAATTTCTTTCCTTGTTTTTTTCAAGTTGTTCATGTATCTTCCCCTCTAGCAGTGCAGATCTGGGGTATTGCAGATTTCCCCCATAGGCTTATATTGGCCGTATAGTTTTCCAAAACCCTTTCTTTAAGGGGGGATCAATATTAGCAGTGCCCAAATCAGACACTATTCAATCCTAGACCAAATAGCCCCTATGGGGACAATAACACAATTGTCATAGTAAGCAAAATGTGTTCAAATATAATCTTTGGTAAAACAAACATCTTTGCAATAAGGTCTGCGGTTTCTAATGGAGAACAAAGAGGATGCAGAGGGATGTAGAATGTGACTGTTAATGGAATAAGAAAAGAATATACAGAAGTTCTAGAAAATTGAAAGTGTGAGAGTGTAATCAAAATGTATCGAATGTTAGCATGCAAAAAAGGGAGAAAGAGACTCTGAGGGAACAGGTAAACAAAAGGAAAAGAGAGCAAGGAAAGTAAAGAAATAAAAACTTAAATTTTTTAATAAGGAGAAAAAAGAAAATCTACTGTATAACAGTCATATACTAATGAAACCTCCCAATGTTCAGTAGCCTGATGCATGAGAGGTACCTGACAATGAGCATCCAGCCTCCAGCAGGTGTCACAGGATGGGATTTGCCCCACCCAAGGATCTGAGCTATCGCTTCCAGGATTATCCAAGATGGCCACTCTGGCTTCCAAATGTGTTGGCAAATGGGGTGCTGCAGCTCAGGGGTGGACATGGTTAGCTGGAGGTCCATGAGATGGGATGCGGTTGGTCCGGCAGGGGTCCTGGAGGTCTGGTGTGTTTGGTGTGGTTGTGGGATCCTGGAGGCTGGGTGCAATCAGTCGGTCTGGGGTCCTGATGATAGGGCATGGTCAGTTGGTCTGGGGGTCCTGATGGCATGGAGCAGTCAGTCGATGTGAGGGCCCCAGAGGCAGGGAGTGATCGGTTAGGGTGAGGGATCCTGGATACGGGGCTCCGTCAGTCTGGTCAGAAGTCCTACAAGGCCTGGCTATTGTCTCAAAATGGCGGCAGTCAGATGTAATCAAATCTGCAAGTATGGTAACAGTGAACTTCCAGGCAACAGCAGGCAGCTGGTGCTCCACTGGTGGTCGGCGATCAGTTTGCTGACTGTTGTCGGATGATCAGGAGGTGAACCTCCTCTTTTTCTTTTTTTAGTTGTAGGTAGACATAACTTTATTTATTTTTTTATGTTGTGTTGAGGATTGAACCCAGTGCCTGACATATGCTAGGCAAGCATTGTGTCACTGAGCCACAACCTCAGCCGTATCCCAGTTATCTGACTCTGATCTGTAAGGGCTTTGCCATTAATTCTTTCAAAAATTTGTTTAAGTTGTTGATGGGTAATTATTTTATTTATTTATATGTGGTTCTGAGAATCAAACCCAATGCCTCACACATGCTAGGCAAGCACTCTACCACTGAGCTACATGCCTAGTCCTTCTATTAATCTTACTGAGCATCCCTTGTAAGGAATAAGCTTTCTACTTTCAAGAAGGTTCTCTTAATATTTAACTTTTGATAGTTTATCTGTGATGAATTTAAGTGTGTATGTTTTTTATGGTATCCACATTGGAGTTCATAAAGACTTTTTGGATGTTTCTGAACATTACTCAAATGCTCTATCCTTCCTTCCTCTTCTGAGTTTCCCATTATGCATACAATGGTATGCTTGATGATTATCATGTAGGTCTTTGAAACCTTGTTGAGTTTTCCTCACTTGTTTTCTCTTTAGAGTTCTCAGACTAGATAATCTCAATTCAATTATCTGTAGCTTATTTATTTCTTTTTTTATTTTTTTAATTGTAAACAAATGGGATACATGTTGTTTCTCTGTTTGAACATGGAGTAAAGGCATACCATTTGTGTAATCAAAAATTTACATAGGGTAATGTTATTTTTTCCCTTCCCCCCAATCCTAACCCTAACCCTAACCCTAAACCTTCCCCCCAACCCTCCCACCCCTCTTTTCCCTCTATACAGTCCTTCCTTCCTCCATTTTTGCTCCCCTCCCTAACCCTAACTCTAACCCTAAAACTAACCCTCCCATGCCCCATTATGTTCATCATCCACTTATCAGCGAGATCATTCTTCCTTTGGTTTTTTGAGATTGGCTTAACTCACTTAGCATGATATTCTGCAATTTCATCCATTTGACTGCAAATGCCATAATTTTATCATTCTTTATGTCGGAGTACTATTCCATTGTATATATATATATATATATATATATATATATATATATATATATATATATATTCCACAGATTCTTCATCCATTCATCAATTGAAGGGCATCTAGGTTGGTTCCACATGCTAGCTATTGTGAATTGAGCAGCTATGAACATTGATGTGGTGGTATCTCTGTAGTATGCTGATTTTAAGTCCTTTGGGTATAGGCCAAGGAGTGGGACAGCTGGGTCAAATGGTGGTTCCATTCAAAGTTTTCTAAGGAATCTCCATACTGCTTTCCAGAGTGGCTGCATTAATTCACAGCCCCACCAGCAATGTACGAGTGTACCTTTTTCCCCACATCCTCGCCAACACCTGTTGTTGCTTGTATTCTTTATAATTGCCATTCTGATTGGGGTGAGAAGGAATATTAGGGTGGTTTAGATTTGCATTTCTCTTATTAGTTAAAGATGGTGAATATTTTTCCATGTTTGTTGATTGCTTGTAGGTCTTCTTCTGTGAAGTGTCTGTTCATTTCCTTAGCCCATTTGTCAATTGGGTTATTTGTATTCTTGGTGTAGAGTTTTTTGAGTTCTTTATAGATTCTGGAGATTAGTGCTCTATCTGAAGTATGATTGGCAAAGATTTTCTCCCACTCTAAAGGCTTTTTCTTCACATTGCTGATAGTTTCCTTTGCTGAGAGAAAGCTTTTTAGTTTGAATCTATCCCAGTTATTGATTCTTGGTTTTATTTCTTGTGCTATGGGAGTCCTTTTGAGGAAGTCTGGTCCTAAGTCGACATGTTGAAGATCTGGACCTACTTTTTCTTCTATAAGATGCAATGTCTCTGGTCTGATTCTGAGGTCCTTAATGCATTTTGAATTTAGTTTCATGAATGATGAGAGATATGGGTTTAGTTTCATTCTGTTACATATGAATTTCCAATTTTCTCAGCACCATTTGTTGAAGAGGCTATCTTTTCTCCACTGCATATTTTTGGAACTTTTGTCTAGTTTTAGAAAATTGTATTTATTTGGGTTTGTGTCTGTGTCCTCTATTCTGTACCATTGATCTACCTGTCTATTTTGGAACCAATACCATGCCGTTTTGTTACTATAGCTTTGTAGTATAGTTGAAGTTCTGGTATTGCAATACCCCCAGCTTCAATTTTTCTGTGAAGGATTGCTTTAGCTATTCTGGGTTTCTTATTCTTCCAAATGAATTTCATGATTGCTTGCTCTATTTCTGTAAGGTACGTCATTGGGATATTAATTGGAATAGCATTGAATCTGTATAGCACATTTGGTAGTATGTCCATTTTGACAATATTAATTCTTCCTATCCAAGAACATGGGAGATCTTTCCATCTTCTAAGGTTTTCTTTAATTTCTTTCCTTAGTGTTCTGTAGTTCTCATTGTAGAGGTCTTTCACCGCTTTGGTTAGATTGATTCCCAAGTATTTTATTTTTTTTGAAACTATTGTGAATGGGGTAGTTTTCCTAACTTCTCTTTCTGAAGATTCATCACTTACGTATAAAAATGCATTAGATTTATGAGCATTGATCTTATATCCTGCTCTATTACTGAATTCACTTATGAGTTCTAAAATTTTCTGGTGGAATTTCCTGGTTCCTCTAAGTATATAATCATATCATCAGCAAATAGGGAGAGTTTGAGTTCTTCTTTTACTATTCATATCCCTTTAATTTTTTGGTCTGCCTAATTGCTCTGGCTAGAGTTTCAAGGATGATATTGAATAGGAGTGGTGAAAGAGGACATCCCTGCCTTGTTCCAGATTTTAGGGGGAATGCTTTCAGTTTTTCAGCATTTAGAATGATATTAGCCATGGGTTTAGTGTAGATGGCCTTTACAATGTTAAGGAATGTTTTCTTTATCCCTCTTTTTTCTAGTGTTTTGAGCATGAAGGGGTGCTGTATTTTATCAAATGCTTAAACTCAGAGCTGAAATCAATGAAATTGAAACAAAAGAAACAATACAAAAAATTGACAAAATAAATAGTTGGTTCTTGGAAAAATTAAACAAAATTGATAAACCCTTGGCCACACTAACAAAGAGAAGATGAAAGAAAACCCAAATCAACAAAATTCGGATTTAACAAAGAAATATCACATCAGATAAGATTAAATTTCAAAACATAATTGGAAGCTATTTTGAAACTCTGTACTCCAACAAAAGAGAAAATTTTGAAGATAACAACAAGTTTCTAGAGACATATGAATTGCCTAAACTAAACGAGGAGGACATACACAATTTAAATAGACCAATTTCAAGTAATGAAATAGAAGAAGTCATCAAAAGCCTACCAACAAAGAAACATCCAGGACCTGATAGGTTCTCAGACAAGTTCTACAAAACCTTTAAAGAAGAGCTCAATCCAACACTTTGCAAAGTATTCCATGAAATAGAAGAGGAATGAACTCTCCCAAAGTCATTCTATGAAGCCAATATCACCCTGATACCTAAATTAGACAGAGAAACATTGAGGAAAGAAAATTTTAGACCAATATCCTTAATGAACATCGACGCAAAAATTCTCAACAAAATTTTAGCAAATCACATACAAAAACATATTAATATATAGTGCACCATGATCAAGTGGGTTTCATCCCGGGATGCAAGGTTGGTTCAACAACAGAAAATCAATAAATGTAATTCACCATATCGGCAGATTTAAGTTAAGAATCACATGATTATTTCAATAGATGCAGAAAAGGCATTTGATAAAATCCAGCACCACTTCATGTAGCTTATTTATTTCTTTTGCCAGTCAAATCTGCTGTTGACCTTTCCAGTGATTTTTATTTAAAGTAGACTTTACTTTCTGGAGCATATTTAGGTTTATAGGAAGGTACCAGAGATATCCATGTATCTCCTGCCCTCAACATAGGCATGTTCTCCCTCATTAACACCCTGTACCATGGGGCCATATGTGTTAAAATAATAAAACCTGTATTTATGAATCACCAAAGTTTATCATTTACATTAGGTTTCCCTCCTGTCTTGTACTTTCTATGAGTTTGGACAAATACTTAATGATTGATGTGTACACCATTATAGTGTCCTACCTCTCTCTACCATTTCAAAAGTGACAAATTGACCCCTTTGTCTTAATCATCCTTCTTTAGCCCTTGTTATTTTTCTTGAATCTGGTCTATCTGGTAAAAAAGATTAACTCTATCATGTTTTTGTGTTTAAGTATATGTATTTGTGTGGTATAATCTTTTTTTTAACCACCTATATCATAATGATTTTCTTTGAACTGAATTTTGGCAGTTTCTTTAAAAATCTAGTTGGATTATTTTTTATTGGTGTTTAAACAATTTACATTTTATTTAATGCAATTGTCATGTTTAGACTTCTATCATTTTCGATTTAGTTGCATGTATACCTTTTATTTTTTTAATTAGTTTTCATTTTTTAAAAAAATTATTTCAATATTCTTCAGAATTCTTTTAAATTTTATTTTTGTACCATTGTTGTGGTACTAGGGATTTAAAAAAAATAGCTTTGTGTGGGCTAGGCAAGGGCTCTATCACAGAAGTATATCACTGTTGCTTTTTAAACTTTTATTTTGAGACAGGGTCCTGCTAAGTCACCCAGGCAATCCTACCTTACATTCCTGCGTCATTTGGGGATTACAGGTGTGTAACACCATACCCAGTTGGCAATTAACTGTTGTGTATTCAGTTTTTAACCTATTATCTTGTTATTGCTTAGCAGTTCCTGGAAATTTTGTATTTGTGTTTTATATTTTTACATTTGTAATCATAACATCAGTAAACATTGACAGTTTACTTTTTCTTTTCATATATATATGAAAATATATATATATATATGAAAAAAATATATATATATTGTGCTGGGGATCAAACCCAGCCAATCTTTGTATCTTTATACCTTTTATTTCAATGTGTCTTGTGAATTTCTAATATATCTTTTGATATGAGGGAACATTCATACCTTGCTATTGATCTTAATAAGAAAGTTAGTTTCTCACTGTGAAATATCATGTTAACTGCAATTCTTTTGGTAGATGTTCTTTATCGAATTTAATAAGTTCCTTATTCCTAACTTATGGAGAGTTTTTATTATGGTGTTGGATATGGGCAAATGATTTTTCTGCAACTCTTAACTTGAACTTAGGATTATTATTTCAGCTGTTTTATGAGTAATTTGCTGCAATCAGTTTTCACATGTTCTACCATCCTTCCATCATTGGAGTAAATCTTACTTGGTTGTGGTATATACTTTTTTATATATTGATTTTTTCTCCCAAATTTTTAAAAATTGGTGAATTATAGTTTGTAAATGATGGGATTTGTTGTTATATATTCATAGATGCATATAATATATTAATAAAATTTGGCCAAAATCACTCTCCATCAAACCCCACCCCCCCACCTCCCACTCCTTGATATCTTTTCTCTACTGACTTCTCTTTGATTTTGAGATTTCCCCACCTCCACTTTCTCTCTTTCTTTCTATCTTTCTTTCTTTCTATCTTTCTTTCTTTCTATCTTTCTTTCTTTCTTTCTTTCTTTCTTTCTTTCTTTCTTCTCTAGCTTCTGCATGTGAGAGAGACTCATGATCCTTAACCTTCTGAGTTTGCCTTATTTCACCTAATATAAGAGTCTCCAGTTCCATTCTTTTGAATAAATACTGAGGTGTGGTATAACTAGGTCATGTGGTGATTCCATGACTAGTCTTCTAAGGAAAATTTATACTGATTTCCACAGTGGTTGTACTAATTTTCAGTCCCACCAACAGTGTAAAAATGTTCCTTTTTCTCTACATCCTCTCCAGCATTTATTATTATTTTGTTCTTGATGACTGCTATTCTGACTGTTGTGCATGAAATCTCAGTGTAGTTTTGATTTGCATTTACAAAATTGCTAATGATGTTGAACCTTATTTCTTATATTTGTTGGCCATTTATATTTCTTTTTTTGAGAAGTGTCTAATTTATTTTCTCATTTATTAAAAGATTATTTTGTTTTTGGGTGTAAATTTTTGGTGTAAGAGTTTTGTTTTGTTTTCTTTAGTGTAAAATCCTTAAATATTCTAGATATTAATTATCAGAAGAGTAGCCAGCAAAGATTTTCATCCATTCTGTAGGTTCTCTTTTCACATTCTTAATTGTTTTCTTTGCTGGGCAGAAGCCTTTTAATTTGATGTCCTATTTATTAATTGTTGGCATTATTTCCTGAGTTTTTGGGTTCCTATTGAGAAAGGTCATTGCCTGTGCCTATAAACTGTAGTGTTGACTGTGTTTTATTCGAGAAGTTGCATAGTTTCTTGAACTCACAGCCTTTTTAACATATGTCATACCACTAGCTACACACCCCTACCCTGATTTGGTTGAGGATTTTGTTGTTGGATTTTTTTTTTCTCTTGAGAGAAACTGATCTAGTTTTCCTTTGTTTTAATATCTGACTTGGGTATTAGGGTGATGCTTTCCTCAAAGGATGAGTTAGGAAGCCATTCAGTCTGCTTCTGCTTCTGCTTGTTTTCCTTTTTCTTTCTTTTTTTTTTTTTTGCAGTGCTGGGGATTGATCCCAGGGCCTTGTGCTTGCAAGGCAGGCACTCCAACTGAGTTATATCCCCAGCCCTACTTCTGTTTCTTGATAGACATTGTAGAAATTGGTATTTCTTGATTGCATATTTAATAGAACTCACCAGTGAAACCATCTGAATCTGATGTTTTCTTTTTGGAAGCTACTGTTAATTCACTGTCTTTAACATACATGTACAGATCTATTGAGGTTATTTCTCCTTGTATGCATTTTGGTAGATTGTATCATTTAAAGAATCAATCTAGGGGACTTTAGAACATCAGCCATGGCCCCCTTCTCCCTGCCGGGAGAAGTCTGTATTATTCCCTTTAAATAAACCTGCTTAATATGCTTGCCTTGGCGTGCTTCTCTAGTGCTTAATCTTCAACATTAGAAGAAGCAGAACTCGTCACCGGTAAATGGCGGTATCAGATTTGGAGGTCCCACCGAGATTTACACCAAGAAGCACCCACCCCCAGATGAGTTTACAACCTGCTCTTCCCCAACCAGACTTCTACCTTGGACCCCTCGATTGACCCGATTTTTAAAAAAGGAACTCCAAACTGCTTGCCCCTCGCTGCCCCCTTTCAGCTTCGAAGCAGCCAGAACGACCGACGCCCCCTTTTCCTTAAAGCAGTTAGGAGTTCCTATAGCTAAAGGGGGGAATGAAGCCAGAATTAAGGACAGGTAGTTAGTGTAGAAATAGGGAATCGGGTCAATTCGAGGAAATGAAGCCATGAATGAAGCCATCTGCCTTTGGAAGTTGGAGACTGTCCCTGGAAGAATGGAATGTCAAGGATCTCCGGAGCCCATTGATTACCAAATTTGCCTGCCTTTATCAAGGACTGCAAACAAGGAGATGCTAATTAATGCCCCCTGGGCCCTTACCCTCCTGAATCACCTTGGCCCTCCCCCTGCCCTTGGCTTCTCACTTATGCAAAACCGGGCCTAGTCACATAGGCAGGAAGGAGAGAGAGATAAGGGGGGAGAAAACTGAAGAACAAAAGAGACTTTAACCTATAAAAGATGCAGGGTGGGCTCACTTCTTGGGACTTTAGAACATCAGCCATGGCCCCCTTCTCCCTGCCGGGAGAAGTCTGTATTATTCCCTTTAAATAAACCTGCTTAATATGCTTGAAAAAAAAAAAGAATCAATCTATATCAAATTTGCAAACACAGTTTTGTGCATGATATTCTTATTTTTACTGTTAATGTCTGTGAGATCCTGTTTTGAGTACTGTTTCATTTGTGATGTGATTTGTGACTCCTCTTTTTATGGTTAGCATGGTGACAGGTTTCTCAACTTTTATTGTTCTTAACAAAGAAGTTTTGGGTTTTGATTTTTTTTATCTGTTGATTTCCCATTTCATTGATTTGTCTTTTTAAAATTTTTATATCTTATACTTGTAGATGAACAGAATGCCTTTATATTATTTTGTTTTATTATTTTTATATGGTGGTAAGGATTGAACCCACTACTTCACACATGTTGAGCAAGTACTCCGCTACTGAGCCCCAGCCCCATTTCATTGGTTTCTCACCTTTTAGTTCTGTCTACTTTGTATAGATTTAGTTTGCTCTTCTTTCTCTAGTTTCTCAAGGTAGAAGATTAGATTTTTATTTTAGATCTCTTAAAATTGATGCATTTGTTGCTCTAAATGCTCCACATCCTTGCTTTCATGGCACCTCTCCAATTTTGATAAGTTGTACTTTTATTATTTTTATTTGGTTTTAATTTTTAACAGACTGCATTTTGATTCATTATGCACAAATGGGGTATATAATTTTGTTTCTATGATTGTGATACCGCCGTTTACCGGTGACGAGTTCTGCTTCTTCTAATGTTGAAGATTAAGCACTAGAGAAGCACGCCAAGGCAAGCATATTAAGCAGGTTTATTTAAAGGGAATAATATAGACTTCTCCCGGCAGGAAGAAGGGGGCCATGGCTGATGTTCTAAAAGTCCCAAGAAGTGAGCACACCCTGCATCTTTTATAGGTTAAAGTCTCTTTTGTTCTCCAGTTCTCTCCGCCTTATCTCTCCCTTCCTGTCTACATGACTAGGCCTGGTTTTGCATTAAGTGAGAAGCCATGGGCAGGGGGAGGGCCAAGGTGATTCAGGCAGATAAGGGCCCAGGGGGCATTAATTAGCAGCTCCTTGTTTGCAGTCCTTGATAAAGGCAGGCAAATTTGGTAATCAATGGGCTCCGGAGATCTTTGACATTCCATTCTTCCAGGGGCAGTCTCCAACTTCCAAAGGCAGATGGCTTCATGGCTTCATTTCCTCGAATTGACCCGATTCCCTATTTCTACACTAACTACCTGTCCTTAATTCTGGCTTCATTCCCCCCTTTAGCTATAGGAACTCCTAACTGCTTTAAGGAAAAGGGGGCGTCGGTCGTTCTGGCTGCTTCGAAGCTGAAAGGGGGCAGTGAGGGGCAAAGCAGTTTGGAGTTCCTTTTTTTAAAAAATCGGGTCAATCGGGGGGTCCAAGGTAGAAGTCTGGTTGGGGAAGAGCAGGTTGTAAACTCATCTGGGGGTGGGTGCTTCTATGATAGAAGAACAAAAAGACATGAGTACTGAAATGAGATTAGTACAAAGTAAATGTTGCAGCATCTGGAACATGCCACTGAGTATCATGAAAATGACAGAAGTCAATCTCTCACCAGGCGGTGGAAGAACTGAGAAATTGTTCCCATAACTAGGCCTAGCAAAGGCTGGAAAGGACAAGGCCTTTATTTGGGAACTTTAACATTGTCCAGGTTATCAGGAATGTAAACACAACATTTGACTCTTAATATCATAGATGTCCCCATAAAATATAGTTAAGCTACTTAATGTCATTTGATTCTTGTAAAATATCCCTTTATTGGTATAACCTGTGTTTAATAGAGAGCTCTATACTTCTGTTACTTAGGGCTAGATAATCATACGAGCAAACATAGATTAAATCTACCTGTGTAGCTTAGGAAGGTCTGCAGGCCTTAAACTGACTAAAAACTTCTGACTCTGGCAGTTTCTCTTGATAGTTATCAGGCACATTTGCTGAAGAATCTTTCTTTCATTTGTAGCTTCCAGTCTTTATTCTAGTGGGCTAATACAAGTGTACATCTTAAGTTACATTTAACTATTATTTCTTTTAAATGCCCAAGAATGGCTATATTTTGGTTTTAACTGTTTTGCTGGGTGTCTAAGATCAAGCTGGTCAAATTGACCTGGTTCCTGTCTTGTTAAAGAGTCAGCTGAGTTCCCACAGGGGCCACTTGTAGAGAACTTAAGAGCAGCTTCTTAGCTCCACCAGTGCCATTGGTTAGGTAGGGTCTCCTTGATGAGGTGACTTCCTTTGGAAGCATAAAGGGATGTCTCCCTTTTTCCATGACCCTCCTTTGCAGCAGATGCACTGAGTGATTTTTCATCCTCTAGTCTCAACAATCTCCTTGATCAGGAGGTTGTGTGACCCAGAGTTGCAGCACTCCTTAGAGAAGTCCTCTTATTCCCTGGGTTCAGGCTGACTGAGGGCAAAAGATCCAAATATGGCCAATCTTGCCTTCTGTATTTAATTCCAATCTCTAAGTTTGATCTTAACCATCCAGCAAGCCAGTCTCACCAGTCATAAAGTAAGAGTACTGGGCTTTAACTTCAATGTCCATAACTTTACAGTTATTTACCCTTTTATCTAACTGGAGTCTGCATTAGAACTGGAAGTTACCACTATCTGTTCTGGTATCTATTACCACTATCTGTTAGGTGATGGCTTATTATCATGTTACCTAGGTTGCGTGTTCTTGAAGCACCTACTTCTGCAAAACATTAACAGGTAACAATTTTACAAGATGAAATTAGCAAGAGTAAAAATATATTCAGCTTGTATAATAGCTATCTTGAATTTTGACTGAGAACCACATTATATTCCCTATTTGAGATCATATAACTTTAAATAAGCTGAAGTCTGACTTATTTTGGAGTCACTCTAACATGCAGTAAGGTGGGAGGCAGAGCCTTATCTCAGGTAAGGTGTGGCTCTTTACAGATCTTAAGTGTTCTAATTCTGATGTTGATCTTTGCTTCTTCCTTAAATATCATTAAGTAGTTTACATATACTGTTTCCTGAGTCTATATAAACTTTATAATTAACACAATTTAACATTGTATCTAAAACATGAATCAAAGAAAGGCTGAGAGAGCTTTTAACTTTCCTTTTGTGTGTCAAAGTGGCAAAATATTTTCATGTTTCACAAAATTAACCTTTAAACAAGTCAGGCTCTAACTTTTATAAATACATTTATATTTGAAATTCTTTATCTCAGTGTAAAAAGTAACCAATTTTACATGTACCCTATTGATAACAGGTCCTATAATAGAACATTAAATGATAGAAATTAATCCCCAATAAAATTTACTCTTTATAAGCTTAAAATTACCATTACAGACAAGTTTAATCTGGTGAATAGCAGCTGGATAAATTCCCTGCTTTAAAACTTGTATACCTGAAAAATATTAACACATTTAATATACAACTAGTGACCACTTCACAATTACCTTGACACTTTTATTTTACCAAATTTAGTTTTTTAAGAAAAATGTAGACTCTGTAACACAGTACAATACTCTAACAGTTATTAAACCATAATTGTATACACCCCAATTTTTAAGACTAATTGTTCTAAAGAATAAATCTTAATAGACACAAAGTTAAGAGTAAATTAGTGTTTCTAAGAAATCCTTGCCATTTTACCATATCTATAAAACTTTGGTTTATATCAGAACATTAGTATTTCACCTTAGGAAAAACCTTAAATAGCTTTAGCTGTTTTACATACATACAACCAACTTAGTTACACACAAACTTGTTGAAACTTGCCCTTTACATACACAGACTTTCTTAGCACTTACTTAGACCCTCATGTATTTCATCACACAAGCACTTTCTTACCCAGAAACATTTCCTTTTTCCTTTTACTAAATATATTTCCATACCCAGAACCTTTTATTTTCTCTTTCCTATTCGTTGACCCCTTTTTGTCCACATTCTGAAACAACTCTTATGAAATTTCTGAATTTAGATAAATTGCTCTATTTTAATAAGATTAAATAGTTTGTTGTTTATAGTACTCTAATTGAAACACAGTTGAAACTTTTGGGACCCTTTGTATATAGAATTGCACTTGTTAGGACATAACTCTTAGTAACATTGTTTTTAGTTTAGTGATGACACAAAGCAAGTTTAAACCCTTTTATTTACCAACCTAACCTATGAAAACACCAATAATGTTTAAGTATGTTACCCCATGTAATTTAAGGAGTTAAAAGTACTTGATGTTATTTAACAATTAGCATTTTAACTTTGTAAATTAATCAGATGTCTCTACAAACACATTTGAGTAATCCCATACATGTTAACTCTAATTCACTTATTCTGTAAAAACCAAGAAATCAGACAAGTGTCCTGAACAGTATTTGCTGTCTCTTTCCTGTTGAAGAAAAGTCTTAGAAACAATTGATATTAGACATTTTATTAACATCAATATTTTATTAGCTTAACCACCTAGAGACTTGCGAGTTATTTTCAAAGACATTTTACTTTCATTAGTTTACCCAATTTGAATTGAATCTTTAAATCATGTGAATTAAAAGTATTTGGATCCATTTTTAAATTTTAATTTTAGGAGCGCTCAGTTTTGATACAGACAACACCAGACAGCACGACATACAAATAACACAAAATCAAAGGCCTTGTAACTTTATAGGTGAATCTCCATTGCAATGTAACAGATGTTCAAAAGCTGTAGTTGAATAAAAAATAGAATTGATCAAAAAAATCATGAGCTCAAAAAAATATAGAATTAAAAAAAACAAGAGTCCTGGAAAAATGATACGGCCGTTAATTACTTTAGTAAGGCACCATAAAATTTACTTTTGCTGGAGTTTAGGTAAGGCTCTTTTTTACCTTTTTTTTCTTTGGGTTTGAGACCGGTCTCCTACTGAGCCTTTAGGCTTCCTATTTACATTTCAATGTAAGCCTTGACTGAGATCTGGAGGGATCTAACAGGTTTTAACAGAAACCTTGTGCCTAGGGTATTTTAGTCATCTCATTAGGACAGGTTGGATGTCAAAGAAAATTATGAGACCTTATTTTCCATTTCTTTTGAGAATGAAGCTACTTTGCTAAGTTCCTCACTGAGATATGCCATTGGTTATTGAGTTGCCTATGGCTGTCTATCCAGGATTTATTTTCCCCTTTTGTGACAAACAGGTTAAATCTTGCTTCATAGGTAAGCTGAGGACAGGAGCTTGAAGTAAGGCCCCTTCCTGGGGCAGAATATTGTCCTATGGTGGCTATTTCCTGTAGTTGAACCTGTTGATGACATAATTAAGCTTTATTTTTTTTGAGATCTTTTAATTCCTATTAGCTAAGAAGTTTAGGAGTTCTGCAATGGCCTTTTGATATTCCTCCTGGGTGGAGGCACATAAAGGATGTACTTTACTTACAGGAGAACAATCACAGAATGTTTTATCTCTGAATTTTGTTAAGTCCTTAGCTAAGGTTTGTCCGGAACAGGTGAGGGCCATCTAAATCCTGAGGCAATACTGTCTAGGTTAGTTGAGATACAGTATCTGGTTACTCAAAGGCAAACAAATTGCTATTCAGAGTCTAGCATAAACAGGAAAAACCATCTTTTAAATCTAACAGTAAACCAAGCAGCAGTTGGAATCCAAGATAAAAATGTATGAATTAAGAACTACAGGGTGGGGGAAATTACTGCTTCATTATTCTAAGGTCTTGGACTAGGCAGTTTTCTTTTTAACTCCTAAATGGGCAAATTGCATGGGCTATTGCAAGGCATTAAAAGTTTCTATCAGTTTGAATGATCTTTAATAAGTCCTTTTTCTTGCCTATATGTTCCCTTTTCTTTCCTTTGATGTCTATTAAAAATGGAAGATGCAAGCTGGAGAAGATCATCTGAGGATTGATCAGGGCCACGTGCCAATTTTGAAATTTCCTCTAAATATTTGGGGCTGACTAAATGATAAATTTATACTTTAAAAGTAGGTGGCCCTTTATGGATTCAGGATTCAGAGTGGTGTGTTTTCTTATTGCTTTCCTAAGTCTCTCCATGAAAATAGCAGGACTTTCCTGAAGGCTGCATAATAGTTTTTTTACGCATCCTACTCATTATTTGAATCCCAGTTAGGATGGTTTCTGGGAAGTGCCTGTGCTCTAGATGGTTAATAGCATAATTTTCCAGGTGAGGTCAAATACCTGGCATAAGTTTTGAAACATCTCAATATTTATTAGGATCCTCCAAAAGCCTCCTTAAATTTTTGTCTATCTTCAGTTGGGAGGGTTCCCTCAATTTTCCTCCCTTTGTGGGCGATTCCTCAAGGCTTTCTCCTCTCATGGTAGAGATTATTGCTGTCAAGCATGGTAACATATGAAAGGCACTTTTCTTGCTCATTTGCAATTTAGCAGTATGCAGGCTAGTGGTGAACCTGGCAATACTGTTGAGAGAGAAGCTCCCTTCTGAGTTAGAAGTATTAGGGACGTCTCCCTAACTGAGCTTCCTTACGGTCCAGAAAAACCCGTCTCTCACCACCTGGCTTTGCCAAAGTTATTTCTGGCCTTCTTCGGCAAAGTGCGAGGGTCCTAGTTCGCCCTGTGCTAGAGACCCTGGGAGGATTCAGACTTAAGGGCATTACTGCTTTCCTCCCTGCCACTATAAACTCCTAATTATGAAAAACGATGACAAAAGTAAAAAGTGTGCCTTTTACCTATCTTCTTGCCCTGTAAACTAAAGGAATCTCCGGAGGGTGAGGGGACATCTATTGGTTGTTAGGCGTATAACACCCTTTGCTTGGAGGGTCTCACGGGAGGGGTTTTTAAATGCCTCCCTCTTGCAGCTTAAAGAGAACACAGTGAGCACATTTAAGCATGGGAACAGTAATGGGGAGACTCTAGTGTCTAGACTAGTGAAGGCTAACTATGCGAACAAAGGGAACCTGGGCATTTTCATACTAATCATCCCAGGCCTTAATCCTACAGCTTGAATTCCTAATGTCTGACCGGCAAGGGAAGGGGAGCATCCAGGAGGGAGTGGATGTGTGGGAGTGTTGTGCACTGTATGGCCCATACGGAGGCAAAGGTAATTGGCGCTTTCCCTCAGTGCCACTGTCTACTGATCACCCTGGATACCCCTCAGGGCTGTCGGGAGGGGGAGTCTGGAGAAGGAACCTTTGGGGTCCACCCGAGAGTAGCCCGGGCCGAGAACCCCGCAGTTGCTCCAACCCTTCCTCCACCTCCACGCATCCTGGGCAGATCAGGACTAGGGACACTGTGTACTTGCGGCAATTGCGCTCCGGGCCTGGACAGAAAAGTAGGAAATGGCTTCAGCAGAGCCCCAACATGCCTGCAGAGCAGGGGATTGGAAACTTGCCTGGGCCGGGAAACCTCTCACCCGAGTCTTAAGGATGGCAGCTGCACTAACTGCATTTAAGTAGCCGACGGGTGCCCATTTTGCCCTCCAAAAATAAAGAGACAGAAAGAAAGATGCACCTCAAACAGATGTGGGGTGTGTGGAGAGAGAAGCTTACTTACCTTGGCGTAAATCTCGGTGGGACCTCCAAATCTGATACCGCCGTTTACCGGTGACGAGTTCTGCTTCTTCTAATGTTGAAGATTAAGCACTAGAGAAGCACGCCAAGGCAAGCATATTAAGCAGGTTTATTTAAAGGGAATAATATAGACTTCTCCCGGCAGGAAGAAGGGGGCCATGGCTGATGTTCTAAAAGTCCCAAGAAGTGAGCACACCCTGCATCTTTTATAGGTTAAAGTCTCTTTTGTTCTCCAGTTCTCTCTGCCTTATCTCTCCCTTCCTGTCTACATGACTAGGCCTGGTTTTGCATTAAGTGAGAAGCCATGGGCAGGGGGAGGGCCAAGGTGATTCAGGCAGATAAGGGCCCAGGGGGCATTAATTAGCAGCTCCTTGTTTGCAGTCCTTGATAAAGGCAGGTAAATTTGGTAATCAATGGGCTCCGGAGATCTTTGACATTCCATTCTTCCAGGGGCAGTCTCCAACTTCCAAAGGCAGATGGCTTCATGGCTTCATTTCCTCGAATTGACCCGATTCCCTATTTCTACACTAACTACCTGTCCTTAATTCTGGCTTCAATTGTACACAATACAGATTCGTACCATTCATGTAATCATACATGTACATGATGCTTGTCTCATTCCACCATTTTTCATACCCACTCCCTCTAATTTTATTCTACATATTCTAAAGTTCCCCAATTATTCTCTCATTCCCCACCCCCACCCCCATTATGTATCATCCTTGTCAGGGAAAACATTCGGTCTTTGGTTTTGTGGGATTGGCTTATTTCACTTAGCATGATATTCTCCAGTTCCATCCATTTATTTGCAAATGTCATAATATTATTCTTCTTTATGGCTGAATAGTATTCCATTATGTATATATACCAGAATTTCTTTATTCATTCACTTGTTGAAGGGCATCTGTGTTGTTTCCACAATCTAGCTATTGTTAACTGAGCTGCTATGAATATTGATGTGACTGTGTTACTGTAGTTTGCTGATTTTAGGTCCTTAGGGTATAAACCGAGGAGTGGGAAAACTGGGTCAAAAGGTGGGTCCATTCCAAGTTTTCTTAGGGTTCTCCATACTGCTTTCCAGAGTGGCTACACCAATTTGCAACTCCACCAGCAATGTAAAAGTGTGCCTTTTACATCCATGCCAACATCTATTATTGTTTGTGTTCTTGATAAAAACCATTCTAATTGGAGTAGGAGTTAATCTTAGAGTTTTTTTTAATTTGCATTTCTCTAATTACTAGAGATGTTGAACACTTTTTCATATATTTATTCATGGTCTGTGTGTCTTCTCCTGTAAAGTGTCTGTACAGATTCTTGGCCCATTTATTGATAGGGTTCTTTGTATTTTTGTTGTAAAGTTTTGTAAGTCTTTATAACTTTTGGAGATAAGTGCTCTATCTGAAGTGCATTTGGAAAAGATTTTCTCCCACTCTGTAGGCTCTCTCTTCACATTCTTGATTGTATCCTTTGCTGAGAAAAAGCTTTTTAGTTTGAGTCCATACCATTTATTGATTTTTGCTTTGATTTTCTGTGCTTTGGGAGGCTTGTTAAGGAAGTCTGATCCTAAGCCAAAATGAAGAACATTCGGGCTATCTTTATCTTCTGTTTGATGCAGCCTCTCTGGTCTAATTCCTAAGTCCTTGATCCATTTTGAGTTGAGTTCTGTGCAGGGTGAGACATAGAGGTTTAATTTTATTTTACTGCATATGGATTTATAGTTTTGCCGCAAGAGGTTCTCCAGTACAATGCCAGCCTCCCTAAATTTGGGACGGAATAGGCAAATTAGTGAGATTTTACTTGTAAGTATAAATACACAAAGGGAAGAGGTGATGGCTCAAGGGGATATGTGACCCTAGGCCAAACATGTGGTAGCAGATAAAAAAGAAGCCTCAACCGATTTAGAAACTTCCTGAGGTCCTCTTGAATGCACTCCTTTCAGCAATCATTGAACTAAGATTAGTTTTCAGAGAGTCACTTCCATTGAGCGTTCTATCATTCACTTCTATCCAAAAACTTGCTACACTGGTTTAGCTCCTTCTCAAAGAAATGCCTAAGTTTGTTAACATTGTTCCTATGAAATGAGAGCAAATCACAAGACAAGTGTAACAGGTTGGCTTCCAGCCAGTTGAGATTGAAGGGCGTGGAGATTCCAGGCTCTTTCAGGAGAAGGCACTTGGTTTTTCTCCCCAGGGGCTGCTTCTAGGCCTTGGGAGCCTTGGGTACGTATGAGTGCATGCTGTGAAATCCTGTCCGCTCTACAGATCCCTGGTGATGTCATAGAAAGGCAGTCTGACTGCAGCATGGTGACTTGGTGCCCATGGACACCAGAAACACATTTGGTCCCTGGCTCAGTTGTGGTATTAGGAGGGAAGACCAAGGTAGGCAGCCCCAGGGGCCTGTTGTTCTCAACAAATCCAATCCTGACTTCTTCACCCACTGAAAGGGGAGAGGGTGTTTTGGGGGTGCAGCATATCTGACCCGAGTGTTCCAGCTCTTTCCTGGACAAGGAACCCCTCTGAAAACTGACAGCCTGCACTACACTTGAGGCCTGCTAGGGAACAGTATCCTTATTCAACCTGCCCCAGGCATGCTGGCCATTTGGTGACACCTATTCTTCTACAGGTTGTTGGTCTCCACCAGGTCTAGTGGACAGGGAAATCAAAGAAACATGTTCAATTTCTCACTCAAGAATAACCCAGCAAGGCACTGGACCTAGTGACACTGACCTTGCACACAGCTCCTCCAATCCTCAACTCACCCACTGTACTGCTTAGTCAGGGAAATAACCTAGGGTCCTCACAGCCATGTGCAGTGATGGCTGGTGACAGTTTTGGACATAAGCCTGGGGTGCCTACCCTGCAGTTCAGTGGGTTAGGTGATGATTGAAGTGGAAAACATCACAAAACTCTTGCAGGATGCTCCTTCTTTTCTACAATGACTGAACAGGTAACAGCTCTAACCTGTGATGTTGAACTTCTATTCTAAGTGGAAGTGGGTGCCTGCTGTCCTCCCTAGAGAGGAGAGAAGGAATTGAGTCATTTAGCATGTGTGATGGAGGCCAGGAGGAAGCTAGCCAAAAAGTAGAGCTGTTCTGTGCACGCTCTATATGCCAGGCACCACTACTGCCCTGCAATTAGCTCACCCCCAGAAATTTTCTTGGCCTGAGTTTCCAATGATCCTTTCAACTTACCTTTAAATGCACATATATCTGGAAAATCTGCCTTGGCATAAGGGTTCATCCTCCTGAACTGACTCATACCTCTCAGGCACAAGTCCTCTGTAATGATGTCCAGGGTCTTTATAGCAGGCCATGGAGGATGTAGACTACAGGAAAGTGTCACACACTGGTGTAAAGATGCTCTAAGAAAATGAATGTGATGGATGAAACAAGTGCTTGACAATGATGTGAGAAGCACAGTTCTGCAGTGCATAATATAATTTTGACCCATGTCTCATACTGCAAAATCAGAACTGTACAAAATTTAAAAGCCGAGTATTGAAAAATGGAAGTGCTATGGACTTTTCTGTAGGGCAAGAACTGCAGAAAGCTGTTGGAATTCAAAAGATAAATTCAGTGAACATATACTAAATTTTTCTTTCATTGCTAATGGTCTGCAAAAATAAACCAATGGACGTGAATGCCTTTGCAAATTCATGGCTCTTTCCTGTTGTTTGCATTGGACAGCAGATTAAAATCATGCTGATTTTGCTTGTCCAACACATGACCAATGAGGAAAGACTTTTCTTCTACCATACCAGTAGCACCAAAACACCAAAATTTACACAAGTATAGAATTGGAAAGCCAACTCTAAGTGATAGCTATCAAAGTAAATAGTTATCCTCATCAGAATTTAAAAC
Organism: Sciurus carolinensis; assembly: GCF_902686445.1. Classification (NCBI taxonomy): domain Eukaryota; kingdom Metazoa; phylum Chordata; class Mammalia; order Rodentia; family Sciuridae; genus Sciurus; species Sciurus carolinensis. Next base: position 101,012 of record NW_025920357.1, read on the forward strand.
ATAATAAATCTCTACTAAAATGGGAAAATGTAGACCTGATATGGCTGAAACCTGAATTTAAAAAAAACAGAAAATTTTACAGAAAAAATAAAGTTGGTATGAGAGTTATTGTCCAGGAACAACAGATTCTAAAACATTCAAAAAATACAAAATATTTTTTTCTTTTCAATGGTTATATGCACAACAGAAATGCTGCATTCCTAATATCCCTGATTTCCTTCTTTAAATGTGAACTTTCCAAGTAGATGTTCTTGAGTGATGCATACTCTTGAAAAACCAATCCAAAATTTACATAAACTATGGGCAATTTGGGAACACTGTCCCCTAAACCCAATTCTACACAGCATGGCCTCAGAATATCCATAAAAATTCATTCTACTGTCATATACAACTAATTTTAAATAAAAATAAAAATATACTAAAAATTAGCAAAAACACTATAAAAAAGCCTCATTAGAGTTGTGACTGAACCTACAATAAAACGGGAAAGCAGTTTTTAAATATCCATCGTGACTCCTGAGTGACATCAGAAGAAACTAAGATTTTTATTCAGCACAGACTCACTCAATTCCTTTAAGGAAAATAATATATTCCCAAAGCAAAGTAAAACACAGTGAGAAAACATAGTGCCAAGAACAGCTCTCTTTTGTCATCACCTCTAGGTTTCCCAGCTGACCTTTAGGTTGACTTCCATTTCTTCCAGGTTTACCATTTCTCTCAGTGGGTGTTATACTCCTGTTTTTATTTTGTACAGGCATGTTCATGTCCTGGGGCTGCCATAGCATTTGCAGATGGGTCTGATCACACTTCAGGGAATGGTTGAAGAGCAGAAGGACAGCTGGAACTTGCTGAACATTAGGAGATACTGTTCCTCTTTTTTATCCAAGATCTTGACCAATTGAGTGAAAATGAGGCTTTTCTTGCCTGGGAAAACAACCCAGTTATCTTTAAGTCACTTTCCAAGATGTCCACATATCCATAATTTTCCTCAGTATACACCTCAGCAGTGGCCAGGAAGAATCACTTCAGCTAAGAGTCTCTGCTTCTCTATTTCCATCTTCCACTCAGGGTAAGAAATATCAAGTAAGGGGCTGTGCATGGACTGTGTAAAATCCTCTCTGTGGCTGGCCCACTCTCCCAGAGCAGGGGCAGGACTGGGATGTGAGGGCTTCTATTGCATCTTGAAGACAAATCCATTAATTTCTTTGTCCTTCCCAGGACAGCTGGCAGCTTGGTCACCTGCCTCATTCTCCCTATAGCTGTCCAGTGCCTGGGAGTTGGGGATGTTCCATAGCACAGGGAGTTGGTGATGGACAGTAGCTATGGTCCACAGCAACTGAACCAGTAATGTCTGGAAATATCTGATGGCTGTTCATTTCAAATAACCCACCTTGTTTCATAGGTGGCCTGCTCAAATGTCTATTATGCCATGTTGGGATCTAGAAGGCTAGAGGAATCCATGCAAGCAACAGCATCAGAAAATTCAGAGAACATTGCTGATAGGGAAGATTCAGATGCCTGCTTTCATAGTCATATTACTGTCAGCAACAGCAAATGTGCAGTTTCCTTATGTAACTCTTTGGGGTCTTACTGCAGAGCCCAGCAAAATTGTGCATGGTGTGGGTCAGAGTGCTGACCATAGAGGAAGAGACTGTGTGCTCCAGGTATGCCAGGATGCCAAAAGATCCTAGCCAGAAGTCTGGGAGATGGCGTGGACCCTGGGTGCCACTGCATATTTCAGCAGGACATCTGTGGCCACTCATACTCATATTATGTCCTCACTGTGATCTTTGACACTCACATTATTTTCTTAAATGACTTTGGACACTTTCATTTATCATCACTGGTACCTCTGATACTCACCTAATTTCCTCACTTGTTATGTGACACTCACATGATATCCTCATTGTGAGTCTGATAGTCATATAATGTCCTCACGTGACCTCTGACACTCACATAATATCCTCAATGTGACCACTTATAATCACAGTATAACCTCACTGGGACCTGTGTTACTTATGCAATACCCTAACTTTGGATTATGACATTCACAAAATTTCCTCACTTGTCTTCTGACACTAATATAATAATCTCACTTTCTCCACCAATACTCAAATAATAACCTCACTGTGATCTCAGACACTCACATCATACACCCAATTTGACCTCTGACGCAGACATTATATCCTTAATTGGCCTGTGACACATAATATGATCAATGCTACCTCTGAAACATAATAACTATACTGTGACCTCTGGCATTCACACAATAACCTCATTGTACCCTCTGACACATTTATCCCCAATTATGGTCTCAGACAATCTCATAATATACACATTTTGACCTCAGACATAGACTACTACCACTCTGCTCTCTGTCACTCACATAATATCACACTGTGTCCTCTGAAAGTCATATGAATATTTTCACTGGGTCCTCTGACATGCTTGAAATATCCTCACTTTGACCTCTGACATTGACATAATACCCTCATTGTGATGTCTGAAACTGATATAATGTCCTCTCTGTGAATTCTTGCACTCATAATATTATCATTTTGGTCTCTGATACTGACATAGTATCCTTATTCTAACCTGTGATACATAATACCCATAGATTGACCTTCTCTACACACATATTACATGCAATGTGACTTGTCATACACATAATACATTTTTGTGACCTGAAACACTCACATCATGCTTGCAATGTAGTCTCTGACACTCATATAATATCCACATTTGATCTCTGATATATAATAAATTCAAACTGGCCTCTGACACTCACATAATATTCTAACTCTGACCTCTGTCACTCACTTAATATACTCACTTTTGCCCCTGATATTTACATAATATTCTCACTTGGCATCTGACATTCACAAAATGCCAACACTATTACCTTGACACTCATATAATACCCTCAATGTGGCCTCTAATACTCACCAAATACCTTCAATGTGGCCTTCAACACTCACATAATATAATTGTCACCTCTCACACTTACATAATACTCTCACTATGGTCCAACACAGTCACTATGACTTGGGACACTCATAATATCCTCAAGCCAGTCCCTGATGTGACAAAATATTCTCACTGTAGCCACTGACACCCACATAATTCCCATAGTGTTGTCCCTGTGATTGCAGAATATCCTAACTGTAGCCTCTGAAATTTATACAATATCCTTTCTGGGACAGTTGTCGCTCACATAATATCCTCATTTGGTTCTGACACTCATATAATACCATTACTATGACTTCTGACACTTACATTATATACACAATTAAATCTCTGACATTTACCTCTGGCCTCTGAACCTCACAAAATACCATTACTGTGACCTCTGGCAATCACGTAATATCCTCAATGTGGCCTCTGATGTTAATATAATACCCTCACTGTGGCCAATAAGACTCACATAATTTCCTCATTGTAGCCTCTGACACTCACATAATACCATCACTCTTACCACTGACACATAATATTCTCACTGTGACTACTGTGACAACTGTCACTCATTGAGTATCTGCCCTGAGGCTTCTGACATTCAATAAACACTGTCTGGCTTCTGACACTGATATAATGTCATCAGTGTGGCCTCATATTTTGTATAAAATCCTCACTGTGCCTTCTGACACATAATATCCTCACTATGGTTTTTGAATCTCACATAATATCCTCTGTCCTCTGACACTCATATAACTCACTGTTGCAGTGAAAATCATATATTATCTTCCCTTGGTCTGCCTCATAAAATTCCCTCACTGTTACATTGATACTCTCATAAAACCCTGATTGTGGCCTCTGATGCTCACATATAAACTTTAATGTGGCCTCTGATTTTCACATAATATCTTCACTGTGATCTCTGAAACTCACATAATAATATGTGATCTCTCACATTCACATAATACTCTCACTTTGGACTCTGATATTCACATAATATTCTTACTATGAATAATTACATGCACATAATGTCCATATTATAACCTCTGACTCTTACATAATATTCTTCCTCTGGTCTCTGACACACAAAAAATATCCTCCATGTGGTGTCTTAAACTCACATTATAACCTCACTATAACATCTGTCACTCATATAAAGTCTTTACCTGGCCTCTGACATTCATATAATATACTTACTATGGCCTCGCATTCTCACAAAATATTCTCATTCTGACTGCTAACCTTGACAAACTGTCCTCACTGTAGCCACTGAAATCCAGATATTACCATCACTGTGGTCTCTGACACATAATGTCTTCACTCTGGCAGCTCACATTCATGTAATATCTTTAATCTGCCTACCAACACTCACATAATACCTCCATGATGCCTCTGACACTCTGGTAATTACCTCAGTATAACCACTGTCATAGAATATCCTTATGTGGTCTATGACACTTACTTATCTTCATTCTGGTCCCTTTTACATAATATTCTCCCTTGACTGCTAACACTCACATAATATCTTCTCTGTGGCCTAAAATACTCACAAAGTATTTTCCCTGTGGACTCTCACATTCATATACAATCCACACTTGACCACTTTTCTAAAAATACCATTTATTTTTTAAAGGCTAACATGTAAATTACAGAAAAATAAAAATATAAGCATAGAACTAAGTTATTAATTTGCATGCAGCTTACTTGGACATGCCTTCCAGGTCATGAGTATACATACACAACATCATATTTTATGTGATTGAGATTATTGTGAGTATCATCCTTTTCCACACATGAATGTTCACCAAAACAAAATCTAAACCTACCTAATTTGACCACTTACATTCACATAATAACATAACTCTGACACAAGAAACTCACATAAATACTCTCACTCTGGCCTCTGAATCTCATATAATGTTTACATTTGACCTCTGACACTAGCACAATATCCTCACTATGGAACCTGACACTAGCATCATACACTCATTGTAACTGAAGACACTAATACCATTAATATGACTGCTGACACTCACATAATATCCTTAGTATTCACTGTGTCCTTTAGTATTAACATAATATTCATACATTAGAATTTACAACTAATATAGTAGTTGTCCTTTGGCTTTTAATGCCACTATATTAGCAATAATTTTACATCCAAAATTAATAGTTTCCCCAAGTTCTTTCAAATTTATGTAATATGGAACATGTAGGCTCTTAAACTCATATAAAAACTGTTTTTAGGTTCTGGGTTTGTGACTTACTGTTAGAGCACTTGCCTAGCACAAGTGAGGCACTGGGTTCAATCCTGAGCAAAACATAAAAAATAAAGAAAGAAAATTAAATTTAAAAAGGAATTTTGTTATTTTTTTAAATTGTCCCTTGTTCTTTCTATATTAATATTATATTCATACTATAGTATTAAAATTTCTGTAATCACTAGCCTCTGACTGTTCATACTAACATGCCTTCCATCCTGTAAAATCTAAACCTAACAGAATAGC
>NW_025920357.1:106970-163531 GCF_902686445.1 Sciurus carolinensis
CCCTGGGATTATTCTAGTATATGCTTTTGAAGCTGTCATCAGGTATATAAGGCCATTTATATATGTACTCCTCAGAACACTAATGTTTGAGTCATGTGTCTGTAATTCACCAATATACAGAAAACACAACACAGAAAGGGGAGGGATAAGGGATGACATACAATCTACCATCATGTGAGTTCAACAGTGAAAGAGGGGAAATCAACTTCTACCTTGTTCTTGTTTCCAATCTGCCCCACTGGAAGTTTGTCATGACTGATTTTCAGAGACAGACTCCCTGTGCCTTTTAATAGACCTTTTAATGCTTTCTGTGAAATTTAGAATTGTTTCAATATTTCTGCTCATTGTATGATGTGGATTCACTACAAGGGATCACTAGACCAGAGAATTCTATTGTCCAAAACCTGTACCTTCCCCATCTAAGTGAGTCCACATCAGCACCTGGTTTCAAAGAAAAATAAATCAGAAAGAGCCATGCTATTTCTCTTCCAAGATGTAGTCATCAGAAATCTCATTTCTTTTTCTCCATAGTTTCATAGCAGTGGCACTGCTGTACTTCCAGAGTTTTTTTGGAAAAGTTTGTGTGGCACCAGGCAAAGTTCCAGGGACCCCATTAAATAGCAAGGAACTGGCATTTCTGTTTCCATTTCTAAATGCCTCACATAGATGAAAATATTTTGGTTATAAAATTCATGAAGAAGAAATGATGGTGTGATGTCGCTCTCGCCAGCAAGAACGACCCGGAGACGTGATGGGTGGCAAGCTTCTTTATTAACAGCAGATTCTTCTTCCCCTTTTGGGGGAAGCTACACCTCACTATATGCCTCCAAGCGACCAATCATCATACAGAGCACGAGGGGAGAGCGTGGACAGATACAGGCAGCATATACAGGCATGCAGTGTCCATGAGGGGGCCTCAACCAATCACTGAAACTTCCTCAAGCGACATCAGTTGTCTGCGCACAAGCTAGCTACACTCAACCACACTGGCATCCTGCCAGGCGCCATCTTGGCCTTGCCACACCTATGGCCAGGGGTCCGGCCGAAACCCCGACAGTTCCCCCTTTTCTCTTTTAAAAGGAAAAGGAAAGCTCGGGACCGTGCCTGTCTTAGGCGGAGTGGTCAACCACCGTCCTTACCCGTCATCGGATAACTGTAGAGCATGCTACAGCTCCTGTCTTAGGTTGGTACGGCGTCACCTCCTTCCTTACCCGTCTGGTCAGCGGTCCAGCCTCGTGAGCCACCCTTGTGGGGACTGCCGACCTCTAGGGCAGCTATGGCCTGATGGAAGATGATACGATCTCTAGCTTGATCTCGGCGCAAGATAAAGCGTGTGAGGAAGATAACAGTAATAACCATGAGTGTACACAGAGCTCCCATTCCTGCCCATTGCTTTACAAAGTTGAAAGAGGAGGATAACCAATTTAGCACTTCAGACATTGGAGCTACATCAACTCTAGTAGCATTAAGGCTAACAATTTGAGATCTAAGAATAGCAGTAAGATTATCAAATTCGTAAGACCAGTTGGTACGTAGCTGAACAGACAAGATTCTAGACAAGTTTGCTGCATAGCTGAAGTTATGGTAAGCTACAGGTGTAACGCACAGTCCCGCCAGATGATAAATACATCCCACGTTTAACAGTTCCTGTAAAATGTCCATTTGTTCTTGAAGTAAGTCCACTCGCTGGTTTACTAAAAGAATCCCTGCTTTGAAGTGTTGATCCACTGTCTGCTGAGTAGATAAGGCAGTAGCAGTCTGTTGAACCACCTTATTGATTGTGGCTGCAGATTGTACAGACGTAGTTAAGGCTACAGCTGCCGCAGTGGCTGCTGCCGCTGATGCAACTATGGCGGTAATGACTGCTGCGGTGATTCCAAAGTCCCTCTTATTTCTGGAAAGCAATACTGGCAATTCATCATCTGTAACAGAGACTGGCATAGGCAAGAAGGTAGGAATACGCATAATGACAGCTCGGTAATATTTGGTTGCGTTCCAACACTGAGAAAGATAGCAGTTAGTTCCAGAGCAGTTGAGAGTCGTGCCATTAAAAACATTAGTTAATAGGAACATAAAAGGAGGGTAGACACACACAGGAGTGGAATACAATGTTATAGTATTGTTACAAGCTATCTTACTGGCCTGGGAAGGGCCTGTGCCAGTATAATCTGAAGTGCGATACCAATAACAGGTCTTAAATGAACCCCCTTTCAGAGCAAACAAAGGTTGAAGATTAGTATATCCTGCTTGGGAGGTAAATAGGAACCAATTATCAAAAGGATTTATACGTAGAGAACTAAGGCGAAAGCCAGAGTAGACAAGGTTTTTGATAAAATCATTCACAGATTGTTGGTATGTAAAGTTTGGGGTGAAATAAAATCCATGTTGAATAGGAGCTGCTTTTTTAGCATGTTGACAACCTGTCCAAATGGGAGGACTAGAAAATTTGGGATCACAAGGAGGGAAAATGCGAGGTGTACGAAATCCAGTAGATGGCAGTTTCAGTCGCTTTGGAATTAATCCTTCAAGAAAGACAACTTGCCCTGAAGTAGTAATCTTACTTGTCCCTGTAACTTTACCCTGGGTTATAGTCATACTTTCTTGGAAATCAATCCCTTTAGTAGACTGTCTTAAAAATAACCCTTGCACTTCACGCTGTAATTGAATGCAAGGCCTAAGAGAAGTGTCATTAACAAATTTGTTATTGGTAGAGATATCAAAGCAAAGGGTGCCTGGCAGAGAAAGGGTAGAAAAATTATAAGGTTCTTCCTTGGGATCCATGATGACAGTTGGCAATCCAGTCCTAGGTTCTGTAGAAAACAAAGGTGGGAGGGTAGAGGAGGTGTTAGTTAGCGGTAAAGGATATGGCCAAGCTTTAACTATTGCCCACAGGTCTCGAGTCTTCACCGGTGTCAATGTCATCATTAATAGGGTGCTTATCAGCACGATGTTCTTCATCGTTGTTTTGATGCACCAGTCTAGTCAACCTTTCAGGTATCCAGATCGGTGTTTGCTGATCCTGCGGGAAAACACAAACAGACCCTCGGACCCACCGAAGAACTGGATCTGGGCCTTTCCATGTTCCTGTGAGAATATCTTTCCATTTTACCCACACTTGAGTACTTGTGGGATTAGCATGCCTTTCTGCAGCCGTATGTCCATTCTTATCCACATTTAAAAAATTTAAAATAAAAAGTACTAGATTTAGTTTATCTTTAGGTGCTCTAAAGTCAGCACCTATTCCCCCTTTTTGTTTTATTAAACAATTTTTTAACGTTAAATGAGTGTGTTCCACTATACCTTGTCCTTGAGGATTATAAGGAATTTCTGTGATGAGTTGTATATTAAAAGTTTGTGTAAATTGTAAGAAACTTTTGGATGTGTAAGTCGGCCCATTATCAGTTTTAATGATTTTTGGGATGCCCCAGGCTGCAAATGTTTGTAAGTAATGTTGTACAACATCTTTAACTTTTTCCCCAGTGTGAGCAGAGGCCATGATCACCCCTGAAGCGGTGTCTACTGAAACATGAATATACTTAAGGTTTCCAAATTTTGAAAAATGAGTAACATCCATTTGTCAAATATGATTAGGTAATAGTCCCTTTGGATTTACTCCAACAGACTGTACTGGCAATAGAGGAGCACAATGTTGACATGTTTTAACAATTTGTTTAGCAACATCTTTAGAAATATTGAATTTTCTTTTAAGGGTGGTGGAATTAACATGAAATTGGGTATGGAACATTTTAGCCTGTTCTAACATAGTAAAAGCAAAAACAGTTTTTGTTGTTCTATCAGCTTTAGCATTAGCTCCGGCAAGTGGACCAGGCAGTCCAGAATGAGCTCTAATATGTCCTACATAAAAGGGATACTTGTGGTCCAAGATTAAGGCACGTAAAGTATGAAAATAAGGAGCAACAGCGGACCCATCAGGGATATAAGGAACAGTCTCCAAACAAGGCACTGATTGTACTATATAATGACTGTCAGATAATAGATTGAAAGGCTGTTTTATCATAATGTTAAAAGCTAAAACTACTGCAGCAAGTTCTACTACTTGGGCAGATGAAGGGGGAAGAATTATAGTTTCTGTTTTATTTCCAATTATTACAGCTCCAACTCCATTTTTTGAACCATCAGTAAAGACCGTTTGGCAATTTGGCAAAGGCTGTGTTCTGGTAATTTTAGGGAATATAACAGGAGTGTTTTTACAAAATTGTATCCAAGGATGTTTAGGATAATGATTATCAAAAGTTGCTGTAGTTGAACAGTGTAAAACAGCCCAATTGTCATCATGTTGAACTAACCATTGTATTTGAAGTTTGGTATAGGGGACAATAACAATCTTAGGGTGGCTTTCAAATATTGTAACACAGGCTTCTAACCCCTTATATATCAACTGAGCTGTGGCTTTTGGAAATGTCTGTAACTGTTTTGTAGGCGATGTTGGGAGATTAATACTTTGTAAAGGTCCTCCTTGCCATATAATTTCATATGGACTATGTTGTTCTGGAATAATGATTAACATTAGAGGCTGGGATGGATCACATCTTTCTGTATGATCTGACTGTAATCTTTGTTCCACCAATGTAAGAGCTCCTTGTCCTTTTGGAGTAAGGATCCTCGGAGAACAAAGATCAGGATCTCCCTTAAGTATATCAAATAAAGGTTTTAATTTTCCTGTGGTAATTTTTAAATATGGCCTAATCCAATTTATATCTCCAAGAAGTTTTTGAAAGTCATTTAAAGTTTTAAGTTCACTAGTTCTAATAGTTAATTTTAGTGGCTTTACCATAGTAGCCGTAAGTTTAGTGCCCAGATATTTTTGAGTTTCTCCCATTTGTAACTTTTTTGGAGAGATGTTTAAACCATATTGTTGTAGAGTAGATATTAAGAATTGTAAAGCCTTTTCTAGTAATCGTCTATTTTTATGGCAGATAAGGATATCATCCATATAATGATAAATTAATAAATCTGGAAAAGTGTCCCTTGTAGGTTTTAAGGCTCTGTCTACATATATCTGACATAAAGTGGGACTATTAGTCATGCCTTGAGGCAGTACAGTCCATTCAAATCTTTGATCAGGCTGTGCATGATTGAGAGAAGGTAAAGTAAAAGCAAATCGCCAACAATCCTTTGCATGTAATGGAATTGAGAAAAAACAATCTTTTAAGTCTAAAATAATGGTGGGCCAATTTTTAGGTAAGGCTGTGATTAATGGCAATCCCCGTTGTAGAGGACCCATAGGAAACATCTGTGCATTGATAGCCCTTAAGTCATGTAATAATCTCCATTTTTTAGACCTTTTTTTTAATGACAAAGATGGGTGTATTCCAGGGGGAAGTAGAAAGTTGTAAATGACCTTCCTGTACTTGTTCTTGTACTAATTTATGAGCCGCTTGTAATTTTTCTGTAGTTAAGGGCCACTGTGGAATCCATTGCGGCTTATTATCTTTCCAAACTATTGGAATAGGTGTAATAACAGTGGCCCCTACATAAAACCCAGCCCTTTGAAATCATTTTTTGGAGGAGGAAGGGGGATGGGCTGTGAAGACCCTTGTTGTTCCTTCCCTAATCCTAGACCTTCTGTTTACTTTATTTTTCTCATCATACGTGTTGCAGGTTTAGAATTAATGTTTGTTGTCAACTTAGCATTCATCTGAGTTAAGACATCCCTTCCCCATAAAGAAATAGGTATTTTACAAATATATGGTTGGAAAACCCCTGAATGACCCTCATTATCCCTCCAAGACAGTGAAGCAGCACTCTGGTTAGGCGATTGAGCCACTCCCAACCCTTGTAAATTTTGATTAGTTGTAACTATAGGCCAACCTTTGGGCCAAACTGCCTCACTTATTATACTTTTATCAGCTCCTGTGTCCAGTAATCCTATAAAAGGTTTATGCCCTACTGTTAATTGCATAATGGGTCTATCTTGGAGGTCCATAGTAAAATTAGCCCAGGGTCCGCCTGTAGACCCGAATCCTTTATCTCCTCTTGTTGTCTCCTTACTAGGCCATAAGGAATGCTGGCTAGGCAAAATTAACATTTGTGCTATTTTGTCTCCTGGAGAAATGACTGTAATCTCTTTGGGTGAAGAAACCATAGCCCTAACTTGTCCTTGAAAGTCTGGATCAATTACTCCTGGGTGGACTATAAGACCTCTTAGAGTAGAAGAACTTCTGCCTAGGAGCAATCTTACTGAGTCTGTAGGAATATTGCCATCCCAGTCTGTGTCTAACATCTGTACACCATTCTCGGGCGTTAGTACGAGTCTGGAGGTGGCACAGATGTCCAGTCCTGTGCTCCCTGAGGTGGCCCTTCTGGGACCTGCCTGGACTGTACCTTCTGATCTGATGGCGGATAAGTCCACCTGGGTTTGGTTGGTAAAGACATTGCCACCCCGTACATTTGGTTTGGGCCCTGAGGTGCTGGGCCCGGTCTCCCGTTTTTTGAATTTCCCCAATTATTAGGTGGTAGTGGAATCCCATCAATGTCAGCAACAGATCTACAATCACTTGCCCAATGATTTCCCTTTCTACATCGAGGGCATAATTGAGGCTTGGGTCCTCCTATAGTCCCTGTGGAAGATGTAGCTGTTATTCTACCAGACACTCTTTGAGGACATTGTTTTTTAACATGTCCCTCTTGTCTACATTGAAAACATCCTTTGGGACGAGCCCCCTTTTGGTTTTGCATTACTTGTGTAAGTGCTGCGGCCATAACTTGTCCCTGGATCACAGGTTCTGTAATTTCCCTGTAAATTTTTATGTAAGCAGATAAATCTTTATTCTTCCATGGCCTAATAGCTTCTCTACAGAATCTATTTGTATTTTTAAAAGCCAATTGTTTTATTAATGGCATAGCCTGGTCTGCATCTCCAAACATCCTATCTGCGACCTGCATAAGCCTGTCTACAAAATCTGCATAAGGCTCATTAGGCCTTTGTACTATTTTTGATAGCTGTCCTTGTAGCTCACCAGTGCCACGTAATGTCTTCCAGGCCCTAGTGGCTGCTACAGCTATCTGTTGAAAGACTCCAGGAGGATATTGAATCTGTGCCTGTGGTCCAATGTATGGTCCAGTACCTGTTAACATCTCTAGATTCCATTGTGGATTACCTGCAGCGGCATTCCTGCGCGCAGTTTCCTGGCAAAAATCTTGATTTTGAACCTTCCATTCTATATATTGCCCTCCACTCAAAACTGCTCTTGCCAAATTGCTCCAATCATCAGGAGTAAGAAAGAGGGTAGACATAGATTTTACAATAGATACTGTAAATGCTGCTTGTGGTCCATAAGTACTAACTGCTTCTTTAAGCTGCTTTACCAACTTAAAGTCTAAAGGCTGGTGAAACCTTTGTTGATTTTGATCTTCCATAACAGGGTAAAACCCTCTTTTAATCCCATAGATTTCTTTCCATTTTTTTGTTTTACACTCTGAACAGGAGCACTCTTTAGTGCAACCTGGATAAAAAGGTGGAGGCCACTCATAAGGTGGCGCTGAAGGAGTACAAGTCACTTTCTGAGTTACTTCCTCATTTATTTTAAAGTGCGCCACAGGCTTTACTTCCTCTTTGTGTCCTGTCTGTGGTTTCATTAGTACTTCCTCCTTCTTTTTCCACTGCGCCACTGCATATTTTTGTAAGCTCAACTCTTGTAAAGCCTCTTGTAACGCCTTTTCTTTGTCTTCTAGCTGTTGCCCTATGCCCTCCAATTCCCTTAATGCCTGTTGACTAATTGAACCAGCTTGAGAACATTTTGTTTCCTCACTTATTTTGTGTAATTCTGTATCAGAAAGTCCTTCTTCACTCTCCTCAGAGTCCGACTGAGCACTAACAGATCCTTTTTGTGACTCCTCTTTTACCTTTTCCAATACTTCCTCTCCCTGTGTAACTGCCTTTTGTAAAGCCTCCCGAGGGGAACGTAAACAAGTTCTGACCAAGGACCAAACCGCTAACGTCCCTGGTAGCGTTACTGGACAGCGCTTTAGATCCTCTCCTAGATGTTCCCACTGAGGTATGTTTAACAGTCCCTCCTCCAAAAACCAAGGTGAAATCTCCTCTACCTGCTTTAAAAACGCCCGAGCAGTTTTTGTCTTTAAGGGAGTGCCGTTAGCTTTAAGAATTTCTTTCAAGGGACCTTCCATTCTACATCTAGCAACCTCGTTCCCCATTCTGAGGAAACTTTAACTTCTCGTTCCTAGGAACTTTATCACAATCACAATATTCTCGTCTCTAGGAAACTTCCCTGTCCACTGACAGATCTAGGTGCACACTTTCACAGATCGTTACTCACCTCACTCACCTCTCCGCGGCACGTAAGATTCCCGGGTTTCGGCACCACTTGTCGCTCTCGCCAGCAAGAACGACCAGGAGACGTGATGGGTGGCAAGCTTCTTTATTAACAGCAGATTCTTCTTCCCCTTTTGGGGGAAGCTACACCTCACTATATGCCTCCAAGGGACCAATCATCATACAGAGCACGAGGGGAGAGCGTGGACAGATACAGGCAGCATATACAGGCATGCAGTGTCCATGAGGGGGCCTCAACCAATCACTGAAACTTCCTCAAGCGACATCAGTTGTCTGCGCACAAGCTAGCTACACTCAACCACACTGGCATCCTGCCAGGCGCCATCTTGGCCTTGCCACACCTATGGCCAGGGGTCCGGCCGAAACCCCGACAGTGTGAAATTGCCAAAATGTTGTTCAATACCATGGTCATAACAATGGGAGTGGAATTCTCTTTCTCTATTTCTTTAGAGAACATCTGCATTGCTTTTTCAAGGTCACAGCAGGTCACTTCTTTGTGTGTTTGTTGCTGAAGAGAGTTTCTTTCTATTCTTCTAACTAAAATTTGGAAGGAAGACCCCAATAGAAGAACAAGGAACCAACTCAGAAGTCAATATTTATTCAATAGCTAAGGTTACTGGAGCAGAGAGAAGAACTGACAATTCAGTTTTGAAAAATAAAAAAAAATAACTATGCACCAACCTCTTCAGGGGATAGTCATTACTCTAATTCTGTTTCACTGAGTTCCCTGTGCCCACATTTGAATGAAAACAAGAAACTGATCTCCTTCTCTTCTATTAAGAAACATCAAAAATTAGCAAACCATCTCAAAGACTTAGAACCATCTTGTTTGTGCATACAGAACTAATTGTCTTCTAATTACCTTCCCACAAAGGTGAGAGTCTGATGATAGACCACTGTATTGGAAAGACTTGAATATCAATACTCATATCTGCAATCACCCCTGTTGGAGGGCTCCCAGGATAGGACATAGCTGAATGCCTCTTTGTTCTTTGAAATTTACTTGGGTACAAAAAATGGTGAGGATCACTGCAAGGAAGACCTGAAACTCTGAATGGTGCTGAGTTTGGTAAGCCCTGAGGCACCAGTGAATTTGAAAAAAGTAAATAGTCCCTGTTTTTTAAGCTGGTGAAAATTGAAATCATGGAAAATTCTCCCCTCTTATCTCCTGCTCCTGTAGGTATTCATCTTATGACATTATGGTATTATGTGATAACATTTCCTATCCACTAAGTTTCTTCAGGAAGGAGAAAGAGCCCTGTATGGGCTTTGGTAGGCCTTATAGGACCTTGAAATGAGCAGAATTTTAGTCAGTTTCCAAGTCACTGTTAAAAGCCTTTATGCTAACAAGGTCAGCTAGTGATAAGTTTCTCTTCATTGATTACTCTTAGAAAATGCCTAAAAAATGATTTGCTGGGATCATTGCTTAATTCTCCAAAACAAGAGAAAAAATAAGTCGCAGAATAATGGATTCCAGAGTGGTTTGATTCCACTGGAAACAGGTTCACGTCTTAAAAAAGAAGTCCCACAAGGCTGCAAATTAGTACACCCACTCTGGAAAGCAGTGTGGAGTTTCCTTAGAAAATTTGGACTGAAATCACCATTTTACCCAGCTATCCCACTCCTTGGTCTATACCCAAAGGACTTAAAATCAGCATATTACTGATATGCAGCCACATCAATGTTCACAGCTGCTCAATTCACAGTAGCCAGATGGTGGAACCAACCTAGATGTCCTTCAATTGAAGAATGGATAAAGAAACTGTGGTATATATGTACAATAAAATATTACTCAGCCATAAAGAATAATAAAATTATGGCATTTGCAGGCAAATGGATGAAATTGGAGAATATCATGCTAAGTGAGATAAGACAATCTCAGAATACCAAAGAGTGAATGATCTCACTGATAAGTGGATGATGACACATAATGGGGGGTGAAGGGGGGCAAGAATGAAGGGAGGGACTGTATAGAGGGAAAAGAGGGGTGGGAGGAGTGGGGGGAATGGAAAAAAATAACAGAATGAATCAAACTCCTACCCTAGGTAAATGTATGATTACACAAATTGTATACCTCTACTTCATGTACAAACAGAGAAACAAGATGTATCCCATTTGTTTACAATAAAAATAAATTTGAAAAACTAAAAGTAAAAATAAATAAAAAAGAAGTTCCACGAAGAAGTATATCAAAAAAGTCTACCTGAGTGTTAGTCCCTTGCCTCTAATACATCTTTCTACCAATATCCTCAACATGGTCCTGTACCCAGTTGTCCCAGTCCTGACTTTCACACTCTGAAGCATAGCTTCACCAGATCGAAACACTGAGGCACCAAGCTCTGAGGGCTGTACTATTCCCTTTCTAAGAAGAGCATTCAAGACAGAGGTGTAGTGTGTCAAACTCTCAATAGAAAATTCACAAGAACATACATTCTTTTTAAATTATGATTTTTCTTACAGCTAGACCAATGTAAACAAAATTAAAATTTTAAAGTGATATATTATTACCACAGGTTCACTACTGAAATCCAAATTAGGCAAATACAGTGATTAAAGGCACAGTGTGAATCTCAGAACAATCAATGTCAGTGTGAGATTGAGACACCCTGGAAACACACCACACAGACTTTGCTCTCTGATCTTGTGTTAGCAAGGAGCAGCAAGGCAGTGCAGGCTACATATATCACTCCTCATGTCCTCATATCTGCAGCTGTGTACGCAGGGTATGATCATCCTGACAAAGAGACCATGGAACTTAGGGGCCACCTGGTTTGTCTCAGGTGCAAGACTGCAACTCAGATCTGAAGGGTCAAATCCCAGGTGGCATGGGTCCCCAAGTAAGACTGAGGAATGCTTCTTTGCAGTTGCATTATTGGTGACATGTTCCTCCCAGAGAAGTTGGACAAAGACAAGGGTTTTTATGTGGCTTGATCAACTGCCTTCTGAACTCTCAGTTACTGGGCATGGTTTGTTTCTAATGGAGCCTGTTGAGAACTTGCATCCTGGTTCCAGTTAGTGCTCGTCTTACCTCTCTGCTCGCTTCCAGTGAAGCTCATGAAGAGCAACCCTAGTCATGAGGATTCTATAATAGAATGGATTCTATAGTAGGACTACAATCACAGGACAACTATTATATCACTTTTGGATGCTGTAGTATTGGTATTACTATTAATAACTAAGGACAGATATTGCATTATCTTGAGGTGTTTCATTTTGATATTTTTTGCATAATAGACTACAAAACAGGAATTATATTTGTTATGGATGCTATTGCACACCTCATCAATATCCAAGGTCTATAGAAGCTATTATGTTAATATTAAATGCTATACTATGGATAATGTAATAGTATTAAAACCTCAGGGTCATTATTATATTAGCTGCACTTCCTATAGTATGAAAATTACATCAATCTTAAAAGGCAGCTATCATATGATATGTTATACAAGTTTGATATGTCATAGTATGGATATTATATTAGTATTAAAAGCCACAAATAAACCTTTATGTCATTTTTAGAAACTCAAGTATGTTTATCATCTTAGGATTAAAATCAACATGGTAGTTAAAACGTTAATTTTAATGATAACTCATAAAAATTATTTAATGCCAAAAATGCAGATATTTAGTAGCATAAGGTTTTATACTATAAATATACTAATATTAAATGCTACAGAATACCTGTTTACTAGTTTTAGATGTTATATCAAGGATATTAAATGAATAATAAAATCCACAAGTAAGTTATTATATTGATTTCAGGGTTTATGATAAAGACGGCATATAGTAATATTAGAGGCCACAGGACGTATATTTCATTGTTTTTCTTAGATGATAATATGGATGTAATATTAGTATTTCAAGATACAGGGGAGGCAGTATATTTATTTTAGATGCTAGGCTATAAATAACACATTAGATTTAGAGGTCACTGCACAGCTTCTATACTAGTATTTGATACTCTAGTTTGCATACCATATTAGTATTTGAGTACTCATAATGGCTGTGATATTCACTTCTGATGTTATAACACCAGACAAATTATATTAATACTAAAGGACAGAACAGCTCTTGTATAGTTTTCCATGCTATTGTATGCATATACTGTAAAAAAGAGACATGGAATGGCCATAATAGGAATACTGTATTATTATTGAAGTCTACAGGGGAGCTATTTTATGTGTTTTAGATGGTCACTATGGATATTATAACCATATTTAATGCCCCAGGGAATCTACTATATTAGTTTAATGTGGAACAGTAAGAATATTTCTTTAGCATTAAAGACCACATGGCAGCTATTACTTTTAGAGTGTACAAATAATTTATTACATTCATACTAAGGGTACAAAGCCAGGCAGCTATTCTGTTAGGTTTAGATTTTACAGGATGGAAGGCATGTTAGTATGAACAGTCAGAGGCTAGTGATTACAGAAATTTTAATACTATAGTATGAATATAATATTAATATAGAAAGAACAAGGGACAATTTAAAAAAATAACAATTCCTTTTTAAATTTAATTTTATTTCTTTCTTTTTTATGTTTTGCTCAGGATTGAACCCAGTGCCTCACTTGTGCTAGGCAAGTGCTCTAACAGTAAGTCACAAACCCAGAACCTAAAAACAGTTTTTATATGAGTTTAAGAGCCTACATATTCCATATTACATAAATTTGAAAGAACTCAGGGAAACTATTAATTTTGGATGTAAAATTATTGATAATATTTTGGCATTAAAAGCCAAAGGACAACTACTATATTAGTTGTAAATTCTAATGTATGAATATTATGTTAATACTAAAGGACACAGTGAATACTAAGGATATTATGTGAGTGTCAGCAGTCATATTAATGGTATTAGTGTCTTCAGTTACAATGAGTGTATGATGCTAGTGTCAGGTTCCATAGTGAGGATATTATGCTAGTGTCGGAGGTCAAATGTAAACATTATATGAGATTCAGAGGCCAGAGTGAGAGTATTTATGTGAGTTTCTTGTGTCAGAGTTGTTATTATGTGAATGTAAGTGGTCAAATTAGGTAGGTTTAGATTTTGTTTTGGTGAACATTCATGTGTGGAAAAAGATGATACTCACAATGATCTCAATCACATAAAATATGATGTTGTGTATGTATACTCATGACCTGGAAGACATGTCCAAGTAAGCTGCTTGCAAATTAATAGCTTAGTTCTATGCTTATATTTTTATTTTTCTGTAATTTACATGTTAGCCTTTAAAAAAATAAATGGTATTTTTAGAAAAGTGGTCAAGTGAGGATTGTATATGAATGTGAGAGTCCACAGGGAAAATACTTTGTGAGTATTTTAGGCCACAGTGAAGATATTATGTGAGTGTTAGCAGTCAAGGGAGAATATTATGTAAAAGGGACCAGAAGGAGGATAAGTGTCATAGACCACATAAGGATATTCTGTGACAGTGGTTATACTAAGGTAATTACCAGAGTGTCAGAGGTGTCATGGAGGTATTATTTGAGTGTTGGTAGGCAGATTAAAGATATTACGTGAATGTGAGCTGCCAGAGTGAAGACATTATGTGTCAGAGACCACAGTGATGGTAATATCTGGATTTCAGTGGCTACAGTGAGGACAGTTTGTCAAGGTTAGCAGTCAGAGTGAGAATATTTTGTGAGAATGCGAGGCCATAGTAAGTATATTATATGAATGTCAGAGGCCAGGTAAAGACTTTATATGAGTGACAGATGTTATATTGAGGTTATAACATGAGTTTAAGACGCCACATGGAGGATATTTTTTGTGTGTCAGAGAACAGAGGAAGAATATTATGTAAGAGTCAGAGGTTATAATATGGACATTATGTGCATGTAATTATTCATAGTAAGAATATTATGTGAATATCAGAGTCCAAAGCGAGGGTATTATGTGAATGTGAGAGATCATATGTTATTATGTGAGTTTCAGAGATCACAGTGAAGATATTATGTGAAAATCAGAGGCCACATTAAAGTTTATATGTGAGCATCAGAGGCCACAATCAGGGTTTTATGAGAGTATCAATATAACAGTGAGGGAATTTTATGAGGCAGACCAAGGGAAGATAATATGTGATTTTCATTGCAACAGTGAGTTATATGAGTGTCAGAGGACACAGGATATTATGTGAGAGTCAAAAACCATAGTGAGGATATTATGTGTCAGAAGGCACAGTGAGGATTTTATACAAAATCTGAGGCCACACTGATGACATTATATCAGTGTCAGAGGCCAGACAGTGTTTATTGAATGTCAGAAGCCTCAGGGCAGATACTCAATGAGTGACAGTTGTCACAGTAGTCACAGTGAGAATATTATGTGTCAGTGGTAAGAGTGATGGTATTATGTGAGTGTCAGAGGCTACAATGAGGAAATTATGTGAGTCTTATTGGCCACAGTGAGGGTATTATATTAACATCAGAGGCCACATTGAGGATATTATGTGATTGCCAGAGGTCACAGTAATGGTATTTTGTGAGGTTCAGAGGCCAGAGGTAAATGTCAGAGGTTTAATTGTGTATATAATGTAAGTGTCAGAAGTCATAGTAATGGTATTATATGAGTGTCAGAACCAAATGAGGATATTATGTGAGCGGCAACTGTCCCAGAAAGGATATTGTATAAATTTCAGAGGCTACAGTTAGGATATTCTGCAATCACAGGGACAACACTATGGAAATTATGTGGGTGTCAGTGGCCACAGTGAGAATATTTTGTCACATCAGGGACTGACTTGAGGATATTATGAGTGTCCCAAGTCATAGTGACTGTGTTGGACCATAGTGAGAGTATTATGTAAGTGTCAGAGGTGACAATTATATTATGTGAGTGTTGAAGGCCACATTGAAGGTATTTGGGAGTATTAGAAGTCACATTGAGGGTATTATATGAGTGTCAAGATAATAGTGTTGGCATTATGTGAATGTCAGATGCCAAGTGAGAATATTATGTAAATATCAGGGGCAAAAGTGAGTATATTAAGTGAGTGACAGAGGTCAGAGTTAGAATATTATGTGAGTGTCAGAGGCCAGTTTGAATTTATTATATATCAGAGATCAAATGTGGATACTATATGAGTGTTAGAGACTACATTGCAAGCATGATGTGAGTGTTTCAGGTCACAAAAAGGTATTATGTGTATGACAAGTCACATTGCATGTAATATGTGTGTAGAGAAGGTCAATCTATGGGTATTATGTGAGTATCACAGGTTAGAATAAGGATACTATGTCAGTATCAGAGACCAAAATGATGATATTATGAGTGCAAGAATTCACAGAGAGGATATTATATCAGTTTCAGGCATCACAATGAGGGTATTATGTCAATGTCAGAGGTCAAAGTGAGGATATTTCAAGCATGTCAGAGGACCCAGTGAAAATATTCATATGACTTTCAGAGGACACAGTGTGATATTATGTGAGTGACAGAGAGCAGAGTGGTATTAGTCTATGTCTGAGGTCAAAATGTGTGTATTATGAGATTGTCTGAGACCATAATTGGGGATATATGTGTCAGAGGGTACAATGAGGATATTGTGTGAATTCCAGAGGTCACAGTATAGTTATTATGTTTCAGAGGTAGCATTGATGATATTATGTGTCAGAGGTCAATTAAGGACATAATGTCTGTGTCAGAGATCAAATTGGGTGTATGATGTGAGTGTCTGAGATCACAATGAGGTTATTATTTGAGTGTCAGTGGTGAAAGTGAGACTATTATATTAGTGTCAGAAGACAAGTGAGGATATTTTGTGAATGTCATAATCCAAAGTTAGGGTATTGCATAAGTAACAGAGGTCCCAGTGAGGTGATACTGTGATTATAAGTGGTCACATTGAGGATATTATGTGAGTGTCAGAGGTCACGTGAGGATATTATGTGACTATCAGACTCACAATGAGGATACCATGTGAGTGTCACATAGCAAGTGAGGAAATTAGGTGAGTATCAGAGGTACCAGTGATGATAAATGAAAGTGTCCAAAGTCATTTAAGAAAATAATGTGAGTGTCAAAGATCACAGTGAGGACATAATATGAGTATGAGTGGCCACAGATGTCCTGCTGAAATATGCAGTGGCACCCAGGGTCCAGGCCATCTCCCAGACTTCTGGCTAGGAACTTGTGGCCTCCTGGCATACCTGGAGCACACAGTCTCTTCCTCTATGGTCAGCACTCTGACCCACACCATGCACAATTTTGCTGGGCTCTGCAGTAAGACCCCAAAGAGTCACATAAGGAAACTGCACATTTGCTGTTTGCTGACAGGAATATGACTATGGAAGCAGGCACCTGAATCTTCCCTATCTGCAATGTTCTCTGAATTTTCTGATGCTGTTGTTTGCATGGATTCCCCTAGCCTTCTGGATCCCAACATGGCATAACAGACATTTGAGCAGGCCACCTATGAAACCAGATGGGTTATTTGAAATGAAGAGCCATCAGACATTTCCAGACATTACTGGTTCAGTTGCTGTGGACCATAGCTACTGTCCATCACCAACTCCCTGTGCTATGGAACATCCCCAACTCTCAGGCACTGGACAGCTATAGGGAGAATGAGGCAGGTGGCCAAGCTGCCAGCTGTCCTGGGAAGGACAAACAAAATAATGGATTTGTCTTCAAGATGCAATAGAAGCCCTCACATCCCAGTCCTTCCCCTGCTCTGGGAGAGTGGGCCAGCCACAGAGAGGATTTTAAACAGTCCAGGCACAGCTCCTTACTTTATATTTCTTACCCTGAGTGGAAGATGGAAATAGAGAAGCAGAGACTCTTAGCTGAAGTGATTCTTCATGGCCACTGCTGAGGTGTATACTGAGGAAAATTATGGATATGTGGACATCTTGGAAAGTGACTTAAAGATAACTGGGTTGTTTTCCCAGGCAAGAAAAACCTCATTTTCACTCAATTGGACAAGATCTTGGATAAAAAAGAGGAAAAGTATCTCCTAATGTTCAGCAAGTTCCAACTGTCCTTCTGCTCTTCAACCATTCCCTGAAGTGTGATCAGACCCATCTGCAAATGCTATGGCAGCCCCAGGACATGAACATGCCTGTACAAAATAAAAACAAGAGTATAACACACACTGAGAGAAATGGTAAACCTGGAAGAAATGGAAGTCAACCTAAAGGTCAGTTGGGAAACCTAGAGGTGATGACAAAAGAGAGCTGTTCTTGGCACTATGTTTTCTCACTGTGTTTTACTTTGCTTTGGGAATATATTATTTTCCTTAAAGGAATTGAGTGAGTCTGTGCTGAATAAAAATCTTAGTTTCTTCTGATGTCACTCAGGAGTCACGATGGATATTTAAAAACTGCTTTCCTGTTTTATTGTAGGTTCAGTCACAACTCTAATGAAGCTTTTTTATAGTGTTTTTGCTAATTTTTAGTATATTTTTTATTTTTATTTAAAATTATTTGTATATGACAGTAGAATGAATTTTTATGGATATTCTGAGGCCATGCTGTGTAGAATTGGGTTTAGGAGACAGTGTTCCCATCTTTCCCATAGTTTTATGTAAATTTTGGATTGGTTTTTCAAGAGTATGCATCACTCAAGAACATCTACTTGGAAAGTTCACATTTAAAGAAGGAAATCAGGGATATTAGGCATGCAGCATTTCTGTGGTGCATATAACCATTGAAAAGAAAAAATATTTTGTATTTTATGAATGTTTTAGAATCTGTTGTTCCTGCACAATAACTCTCATACCAACTTTAGTTTTTCTGTAAAATTTTCTGTTTTTTTAAATTCAGGTTTCAGCCATATCAGGTCTATATTTTTCCATTTTAGTAGAGATTTATTATGTTTTAAATTCTGGTGAGGAGAACTATTTACTTTGATAGCTATCACTTAGAGCTGGCTTTCCAATTCTATACTTGTGTAAATTTTGGTGTTTTTGTGCTACTGGTATGGTAGAAGAAAAGTCTTTCCTCATTGGTCATGTGTTGGACAAGCAAAATCAGCATAATTTTAATCTGCTGTCCAATTCAAACAACAGGAGAGAGTCATGAATTTGCAAAGGCATTCACGTCCATTGGTTTATTTTTGCAGACTATTAGCAATGAAAGAAAAATTTAGTATGTGTTCACTGAATTTATCTTTTGAATTCCAACAGCTTTCTGCAGTTCTTGCCCTACAGAAAAGTCCATAACACTTCCATTTTTCAATACTCAGCTTTTAAATTTTGTACAGTTCTGATCTTGCAGCATGAGGCATGGGTCAAAATGATATTATGCACTGCAGAACTGTGCTTCTCACATCATTGTCAAGCACTTCTTTCATTCATCACATTCATTTTCTTAGAGCATCTTTGCACCAGGGTGTGACACTATCCTGTAGTTTACATCCTCCATGACCTGCTATAAAGACCCTGGACATCATTACAGAGGACTTGTGCCTGAGAGGTATGAGTCAGTTCAGGAGGATGAACCCTTATGCCAAGGCAGATTTTCCAGATATATGTGCATTTAAAGGTAAGTTGAAAGGATCATTGGAAACTCAGGCCAAGAAAATTTCTGGGGGTGAGCTAATTGCAGGGCAGTAGCAAATGTAGTGGGGCCTGGCATATAGAGTGTGCACAGAACAGTTCTACTTTTTTGGCTAGCTGCCTCCTGGCCTCCATCACACATGCTAAATGACTCAATTCCTTCTCTCCTCTCTAGGGAAGACAGCAGGCACCCACTTCCACTTAGAATAGAAGTTCAACATCACAGGTTTGAGCTGTCACCTGTTCAGTCATTGTAGAAAAGAAGGAGCATCCTGCAAGAGTTTTGGGATGTTTTTCACTTCAATCATCACCTAACCGACTGAACTGCAGGGTAGGAACCCCAGCCTTATGTCCAAAACTGTCACCAGCCATCACTGCACATGACTGTGAGGACCCTAGCTTATTTCCCTGGCTAAGCAGTAGAGTGGGTGAGTTGAGGATTGGAGGAGCTGTGTGCAAGGTCAGTGTCACTAGGTCCAGTGCCTTGCTGGGTTATTCTTGAGTGAGCAATTGAACATGCTTCTTTGATTTCCCTGTCCACTAGACCTGGTGGAGACCAACAACCTGTAGAAGAATAGGTGTTAACAAATGGCCAGCATGCCTGGGGAAGGTTGAATAAGGATGCTGCTCCCTAGCAGGCCTCAAGTGTAGTGCAGGGTGTCAGTTTTCAGAGGGGTTCCTTGTCCAGGAAGGAGCTGGAACACTCGGGTCAGATATGCTGCACCCCCAACACACCCTCTCCCCTTCCAGTGGGTGAAGAAGTCAGGATTGGATTTGTTGAGAACAACAGGCCCCTGGGGCTGCCTACCTCAGTTTTCCCTCCTAATACCACAACTGAGCCAGGGACCAAAAGTGTTTCTGATGTCCATGGGCACCATGTCACCATGCTGCAGTCAGACTGCCTTTCTATGACATCACCAGGGATCTGCAGAGTGGACAGGATGTCACAGCATGCACTCATACGTACCCAAGGCTCCCAAGGCCTAGAAGCAGCCCCTGGGGAGAAAAACCAAGTGCCCTCTCCTGAAAGAGCCTGGAATCTCCACGCCCTTCAATCTCAACTGGCTGGAAGCCAACCTGTTACACTTGTCTTGTGATTTGCTGTCATTTCATAGGAACAATGTTAACAAACTTAGGCATTTCTTTGAGAAGGAGCTAAACCAGTGTAGCAAGGTTTTGGATAGAAGTGAATGATAGAATGCTCAATGGAAGTGACTCTCTGAAAACTAATCTTAGTTCAATGATTGCTGAAAGGAGTGCATTCAAGAGGACCTCAGGAAGTTTCTAAATTGGTTGAGGCTTCTTTTTTATCTGCTACCACATGTTTGTCCTAGGGTCACATATCCCCTTGAGCCGTCACCTCTTCCCTTTGTGTATTTATACTTACAAGTAAAATCTCACTAATTTGCCTATTCCCTCCCAAATTTAGGGAGGCTGGCAATGTACTGGAGAACCTCTTATGGCAAAACTATAAATCCACATGCAATAAAATAAAATTAAACCTCTATCTCTCACCCTGCACAGAACTCAACTCAAAATGGATCAAGGACTTAGAAATTAGACCAGAGAGGCTGCATCAAATAGAAGATAAAGAGAGCCTGAATGTTCTTCATGTTGGCTTAGGATCAGACTTCCTTAACAAGCCTCCCAAAGCACAGAAAATCAAAGCAAAAATCAATAAATGGTATGGATTCAAACTAAAAAGCTTTTTCTCAGCAAAGGATACAATCAAGAATGTGAAGAGAGAGCCTACAGAGTGGGAGAATATCTTTTCCACATGCACTTCAGATAGAGCACTTATCTCCAAAAGTTATAAAGACTTACAAAACTTTACAACAAAAATACAAAGAACTCTATCGATAAATGGGCCAAGAATCTGGACAGACACTTTACAGGAGAAGACACACAGACAATGAATAAATATATAAAAAAGTGTTCAACATCTCTAGTAATTAGAGAAATGCAAATTTAAAAAACTCTAAGATTTTCTCCTACTCCAATTAGAATGGTTTTTATCAAGAACACAAACAATAATAGATGTTGGCATGGATGTAAAAGGCACACTTTTACATTGCTGGTGGAGTTGCAAATTGGTGCAGCCACTCTGAAAAGCAGTATGGAGAACCCTAAGAAAACTTGGAATGGACCCACCTTTTAACCCAGTTTTCCCACTCCTCGGTTTATACCCTAAGGACCTAAAATCAGCAAACTACAGTAACACAGTCACATCAATGTTCATAGCAGCTCAGTTAACAAGAGTTAGATTGTGGAACCAACATAGATGCCCTTCAACAGATGAATGAATAAAGAAAATCTGGTATATATACACAATGGAATACTATTCAGCCATAAAGAAGAATAATATGGCATTTGCAAATAAATGGATGGAATTGGAGAATATCATGCTAAGTGAAATAAGCCAATCCCAAAAAACCAAAGGCCGAATGTTTTTCCTGATAAGTGGAGGATGATATATAATGGGGGTGGGGGTGGGGAATGAGAGAATAATTGGGAAACTTTACAATATGTAGAAGAAATTGAGATGGAAGGGGTATGAAAAATGGTGGAATGAGACAAGCATCATGTACATGTATGATTACACGAATGATATGAATCTGTATTGTGTACAACCATAGAAACAAAATTATAAACCCCATTTGTGTATAATGAATCAAAATGCAGTCTGTAAAAAATTAAAAGCCAAATAAAAATAATAAAAGTACAACTTATCAAAATTGGAGAGGTGCCATGAAAGCAAGGATGTGGAGCATTTAGAGCAACAAATGCATCAATTTTAAGAGATCTAAAATAAAAATTTAATCTTCTACCTTGAGAAACTAGAGAAAGAAGAGCAAGCTAAATCTATACAAAGTAGACAGAACTAAAAGGTGAGAAACCAATGAAATGGGGCTGGGGCTCAGTAGCAGAGTACTTGCTCAACATGTGTGAAGTAGTGGGTTCAATCCTTAGCACCACATAAAATAATGAAACAAAATAATATAAAGGCATTCTGTTCATCTACAAATATAAAATATAAAAATTTTAAAAAGACAAATCAATGAAATGGGAAATCAACAGATAAAAAAAATCAAAACCCAAAACTTCTTTGTTAAGAACAATAAAAGTTGAGAAACCTGTCACCATGCTAACCATGAAAAGAGGAGTCACAAATCACATCACAAATGAAACAGTACTCAAAACAGGATCTCACAGACATTAACAGTAAAAATAAGAATATCATGCACAGCACTATGTTTGCAAATTTGATATAGATTGATTCTTTAAATGATACAATCTACCAAAATGCATACAAGGAGAAATAACCTCAATAGATCTGTACATGTATGTTAAAGACAGTGAATTAACAGTAGCTTCCAAAAAGAAAACATCAGATTCAGATGGTTTCACTGGTGAGTTCTATTAAATATGCAATCAAGAAATAGCAATTTCTACAATGTCTATCAAGAAACAGAAGTAGGGCTGGGGATATAACTCAGTTGGTAGAGTGCCTGCCTCGCAAGCACAAGGCCCTGGGATCAATCCCCAGCAATGCAAAAAAAAAAAAAGAAAAAAGAAAGAAAAAGAAACAGACGCAGAAGCAGAATCAGACGGAATGCTTCCTAACTCATCCTTTGAGGAAAGCATCACCCTAATACCCAAGTCAGATATTAAAACAAAGGAAAACTAGATCAGTTTCTCTCAAGAGAAAAAAAAAAATCCAACAACAAAATCCTCAACCAAATCAGGGTAGGGGTGTGTAGCTAGTGGCATGACATATGTTAAAAAGGCTGTGAGTTCAAGAAACTATGCAACTCCTCGAATGAAACACAGTCAACACTACAGTTTATAGGCACAGGCAATGACTTTCTCAATAGGACCCCAAAAACTCAGGAAATAATGCCAAGAATTAATAAATAGGACATCAAATTAAAAGGCTTCTGCCCAGCAAAGAAAACAATTAGGAATGTGAAAAGAGAACCTACAGAATGGGTGAAAATCTTTGCTGGCTACTCTTCTGATAATTAATATCTAGAATATTTAAGGATTTTACACTAAAAAAAAACAAAACTCTTACACCAAAAATTTACACCCAAAAACAAAATAATCTTTTAATAAATGGGAAAATAAATTAAAGACACTTCTCAAAAAAAGAAATATAAATGGCCAACAAATATAAGAAATAAGGTTCAACATCATTAGCAATTTTGTAAATGCCAATCAAAACTACACTGAGATTTCATGCACAACAGTCAGAATAGCAGTCATCAAGAACAAAATAATAATAAATGCTGGAGAGGATGTAGAGGAAAAGGAACATTTTTACACTGTTGGTGGGACTGAAAATTAGTACAACCACTGTGGAAATCAGTATAAATTTTCCTTAGAAGACTAGGCATGGAACCACCACATGACCTAGTTATACCACACCTCAGTATTTATTCAAAAGAATGGAACTGGAGACCCTTATATTAGGTGAAATAAGGCAAACTCAGAAGGTTAAGGATCATGAGTCTCTCTCACATGCAGAAGCTAGAGAAGAAAGAAAGAAAGAAAGAAAGAAAGAAAGAAAGAAAGAAAGAAAGAAAGAGAGTGGAGGTGGGGAAATCTCAAAATCAAAGAGAAGTCAGTAGAGAAAAGATATCAAGGAGTGGGAGGTGGGGGGGTGGGGTTTGATGGAGAGTGATATTGGCCAAATTTCATTAATATAGTATATGCATCTATGAATATATAACAACAAATCCCATCATTTACAAACTATAATTCACCAATTTTTAAAAATATGGGAGAAAAAATCAATATATAAAAAAGTATATACCACAACCAAGTAAGATTTACTCCAATGATGGAAGGATGGTTGAACATGTGAAAACTGATTGCAGTAAATTACTCATAAAACAGCTGAAATAATAATCCTACGTTCAAGTTAAGAGTTGCAGAAAAATCATTTGCCAATATCCAACATCATAATAAAAACTCTCCATAAGCTAGGAATAAGGAACTTATTAAATTTGATAAAGAATATCTACCAAAAGAATTGCAGTTAACATGATATTTAACAGTGAGAAACTAACTTTCTTATTAAGATCAATAGCAAGGTATGAATGTTTCCTCATATCAAAAGATATATTAGAAATTCACAAGACACATTGAAATAAAAGGTATAGAGAGTGAGAGAGAGAGAGAGAGAGAGAGAGATTGGAAAGGAAAAAGTAAACTGTCAATGTTTACTGATGTTATGATTGTACATGTAAAAATAGAAAACACAAATACAAAATTTCCAGGAACTGCTAAACAATAACAATATAATAGGTTAAAAACTGAATATACAACAGTTAATTGCCAACTGGGTATGATGTTACACATCTGTAATCCCCAAATGACTCAGGAAGCTGAGGTAGGATTGCCTGGGTGATTTAGCAGGACCCTGACTCAAAATAAAAGTTTAAAAAGCAACAGTGATATACTTCTGTGATAGAGCCTTTTCCTAGCCCACACAAAGTTCTTTTTTCAATCTCTAGTACCACAACAATGGTACAAAAATAAAATTTAAAAGAATTTGGGGAATATTGAAATTATTTTTTTTAAATGAAAACTAATGGAAAAAAATGAAAGGGATACATGTAACTAAAAAAATGATAGAAGTCTAAATATGAAAAGTACATTAAATAAAATGTAAATTGTTTAAACACCAATAAAAAATTATCCAATTAGATTTTTAAAGAAACTGTCAAAATTCAGTCCAAAGAAAATCATTATGATATAGGTTAAAAAAAAGATTATAAGGGGGTCTAGGGAGATTGCTCAGTTGGTAGAGTGCTTGACTTGTAAGCACAAGGCCCTGGGTTCGATCCCCAGCACCCCCCCTCCAATAAAAAAAGATTATACCACACAAATACATATACTTAAACACAAAAATATGATCGAGTTAATCTTTTTCAAGAAAAATAACAAGGGCGAAAGAAGGATGATTAAGACAAAGGAGTCAATTTGTCACTTTTGAAATGGTAGAGAGAGGGCTATTATAAACACTTTCCTTCATAAAAACAAGAAAAACATTAACAAAGATAATCAAAATCAACTTCTTAACCAATACTAGAAATTAACCAAAGAAAGTCTGGTGTAGCTCAGTGGTAGAGCACCTGCCTAGCCCATGTGAGGCGATGGCTTCAATTCTCAGCACTGCATATAAATAAATAAATGTTCACTGATGACTGTAAGATATTAAAAAACACAGGCCAACAACCATGTGATCAGTGGCAGATAGGGATGGGGATCAGGGATGTAAGAGAGGACTTTTTATGATAGTAAAATCAGACCGTTGGACACTATAATGGTGTACACACCATTCATTAAGTATTTGTCCAAACTCATAGAAAGTACAAGACAGGGGCAAAACCTAATGTAAATGATAAACTTTGGTTGGTGATGCATGAATACAAGTTTTATGATTTTAACAAATATGGTCCCATGGTACAGGATGTTAATGAGGGAGAACATGCCTATGTTGAGGGCAGGAGATACATGGATATCTCTGGTACCTTCCTATAAACCTAAATCTGCTCCAGAAAGTAAAGTCTACTTTAAATAAAATTCACTGGAAGGGTCAACAGCAGATTTGACTAGCAAAAGAAATAAGCTACAGATAATTGAATTGAGATTATCTAGCCTGAGAACTGTAAAGAAAAAACAAGTGAAGAAAACTCAACAAGGTTTCAAAGACCTACATGATAATCATCAAGCACACCAACGTATGCATAATGGGAAAACCAGAAGAGGAGAAAAGAATAGACCATTTGAATAATGTCCGAAAACATCCAAAAGTCTTTATGAACTCCAATATGGATGCCATAAAAAACATGCACACGTAAGTTCATCACAGATAAACTACCAAAGGCTAAATATTAAGAGAACTTTCTTGAAAGCAGAAAGCTCATTCCATACAAGGGATGCTCAGTAAGCAGAAGGGCTAGGCCTGTAGCTCAGTGGTAGAGTGCTTGCCTAGCATGTGTGAGACACTGGGTTTGATTCTCAGAACCACAAATAAATAAATAAAATAAATATCCATCAAAAACTTAAACAAATATTTGAAAGAATTAATGGCAAAAATCAGAGTCAGATTTCTTACAGAAACCAGAGTCAGAAAACTGGGATACGGCTGAGGTTGTGGCTCAGTGGTACAATGCTTGCCTAGCATATGACAGGCACTGGGTTCAATCCTCAGCACCACATTAAAAAATAAATAAAGTTATGTCTACCTGCAACTAAAAAAAAGAAAAAGAAAACAGCAAGACTACATATTCAAAGTGCTGAAAGAATGTAAACCAAGTGTTTTATATCCAGCAAAATTACCATTTAAAAAAAGAGAGAAATTAAGGTATCAGAGATAAACAGAAACTGAAAAAGCACTTGCTAGCAGTCCTGTCCTATAAGAAGTACTAAATGTGTCCAGTAGGCTGAGTTGAGAGGACATACAATGTAGATGGTAACTTGAATTCATATAGAGCTATAAATTATGTAAGTAATAACTATAAGCAAAAAAAAAAACAATTTTAGTAACTCCTTTCTCTGGCATTTTATAAGTCATAATTTGTAAAGATCATTTTATAACAGTAATAGCAAACCAAACTTTACTGTTTTAACAGGCTAAAAAACAGAAAGTAGGGCTGGGGATATAGCTCAGTTGGTAGCATGCTTGCCTTGCAAGCACAAAGTCCTAGGTTTGATCCCCAGCACTACAAAAAAAATAAATAAATAAATAAAAAATTAAAAATATATTAAAAAAAACAAAAATTAACAAACTTACTGAATGCAGTTAGAGCAATTCTTAGAGAAAAATATAAAGCTGCATACATTAAAAAACAAAGATCATAGGCCAATAATCTTCACAACTTTAGAGACTGAAAAATGAGCAAACTAAATCCAAAGTAAGCAGGAGAAAGGAAATGAAATAGAAAAGAGAAAAAGAGAGAATTTTGGAAAATTAACAAAGTTAAATCAAGAGATCAAAAAAGTATGAGGGCTGGGATTGTAAATTAGTGGTGGAGTGCTTGCCTACCATGTGTAAGGCACTGGATCAGATTCCTATTACCACATATAAATAAAATAAAGGTCCATTGACAACTAAAAAATACTAAAAAAAAGGAAGTATGAGAAGTGAAATCTGATGAAAGGCAGGTAGTCAAAATGATGTGTGATAATATTCTTGATAAGTGACAGAATAATCAGACAAAAAAAATCATCAAAGATATGTAAGATCTGAATAACATAGTATCAAATAATTTGACCTAATTAACATTTATATAATACCCCACACACAAATACAGCAGATTACAAATTCTTCTCAAGTGCACATGAAACAATCATGAAAACAGATCTTACTAAACTTAAACAACTAAAATTATTCAAAATATTTATGAACCATAAACTAGCAATCAACAGCAATGATATGTGGGAAATCACCAAGTATTTTTAACTAATTCACAGGTCAAGAAGAATGGAAAGGACAATAAAAAAACCTGAGTGAAAAGTGAAAAGATCACCATTGAAAATTGTGGGATGCAGCTAAGCAATGTTTACAGGGAAATTCTTGCATTAAATACTTGTATAAAAATTAATACTGTGGGCTTGGGTTGTAGCTCTGTGATAGAGTGTTTACCTAGCACAGTAAAGCACTGGTTTGATGCTCAGCACCCCATTAAATAAATATATAAAATAAAATAAAATAAAATAAATGTTAAATTCTTTTTAAAAAGGTGTTAATTTACACTTCTCCTTTAAGAAACTAGAAATATCTGGGCACTGGGGCACATGCCTGTAATCCTGGTGGTTTGGGAGGTTGAGGAAAGAAGATCACAAGTTAAAAGTTAGCCTCTGCTTTAGTAAGACCCTGTCTCTAAACAAAATATGAAGAAAGGTCTGGAGATGGATGTAGCTTAGTGGTTAACTGCCCCTAGATACCATCCCAGGTAAAAATAAAAAAATTTAATTTAATTTAAATTAAAAAACAAAGGACTGAAGATATGCCTCAGTAATTAAGCACCCTGGGTTCAAACTCTGGTACCAAAAAAAAAAAAAAAAAAAAAAAGAAAAATAAGCCCAAGGCAAGAAGTAAATAATAAAGAGCATAAGTCAATGAAATTTGGCACAGAAATCAGACTAAATATCAATGAAGGCAAAATCTATTTCTACTGGTGGAAGGGAAAATACTCATGAAAATTGATGAATCTCTAACCAGATTAAACAAAAAAGTGCAAGGAAGACAGAAAGCAGGATATGTCTATACTGAACTTAGAGACAATAAAGTTTAAAAAGTGATTTAAAGGAACAGGTCTATGCACACAAATTTGACACCAATTCCTTGAAAACTCAAATTATCAAAATTCACTCAAAAACTAGTAGATAATCTGAATAGATACCCTACAGTTCTCTATTAATTTACTGTATTTTTAAATAAATCTTTATAAAACTTCATCTCATATGTTTCCTGTAATAAAAACTGGTAATCATTCAAGGAGAAATGGCTACAATTAACACAATATCTTTCAGTAAACAGCAGTACCAGAAATATTTTTCAATTCATTTTAAGATACCCATATTTACTCTTATATGGAAGCTAAAGATATTATCAGAAAACTACTGACCAATACCACTGAAAAATATAAATCCAACAGTTGTAACAAAATTTACTCAAACATGAATGCTTATGAAATTTATAATTAATATGCCATGATTCAGGTTTATTCCAGGAAAGAAAAGTTGGTTTCCTGGGCATTCAAAATCAAATCCTTCATAGATTTAATAAAAATTTCCACGATTGCAACAATAGATGGAGGAAGAAAATTTGACAAAATTGAAAATCCATTTTAGGTCAAAACTCAAAACTCTGGATGATAATATCTCAGTGTGGGCTCATCAATAATAAAAAAAATAATCATAACTTTCCATAGAAATTTTAAGAATTAGCTTATTTATATCTTCAAAGAATCCTGGTGAAATTTTGACTGGCACTGCACCTTAAATATATGCTCAATTTTGGAAAATCTAATATCCTAATTATTTTGAGTGTACCAATTCATAAATAATATGCCTCTCCACTTACTTAGTTTCACTCTATCTGCTAGCCACACCCATCATTACTATTTGCTAAGAACATTCTACTCCTTACTACATCAACAAAGTCAATGGAACCAGAAGGAAAACAATGAAGACATTTTTAACTGAGCTTCCTGAACTTTTTAAAGCTGTGACTGAAAGTTTTCCCCAATTCCATTGTCCGCATCAGTATCATGGCAGATTCCCAAAAAATGTAGGTGGGAGTTTACTGAATCTGCTTTTGCTTTCTCTTCAAACATTGACTTCTTTTCCCAAATAATATCACATTCTTTCTCATTATCTGAAAAATCCATACAACACAAGCAAAAGAAAAGATAAAATTAGATGAAGTTCAACTACTCTACAACAATGATCATTTTTTAACTTGGCCTCAATGTAATCCAAAAACCAAGTTAACAAGACCTATGAATACTAATGGAGAACAAGAATCACCAAGAGACCCACGTTTTTTAGGTAGCATTTTTTTCAAATATTTTAAATCACCAGAATAAGGATATGTTAAATAAATAAAATCGATTATTATTGATCATCAGTTCAGGAGGTTCTTTTCAAATAGATTTGTTTTGAAAAAATCAAATCTACCTGCTAGATTTTCTTCTAATGGCCTATGTTTTTCTGAGTCATCCAGGTAGAGTTTCATAATATCCATTTCAAAATCTTCATCTTAACGGAAAAACAGGTATTTCTAATAATTAGTTTCAAGGGTTTTCCAAGCCACAAACCTAGGAATTATCTCCAACTTTATTCCTTCTTTCATTCTCCATATGCACACAGTCATTTTGCCAACTAGAAATCCCTAAGGCCTCTCCTGCTGTTGGAGCTTTCACTTGTACTCTACTCACGTTTGAGCAGCCTTGCTATCACTTTAGTAGACTTCTAATCTCCTTTTCCCACAACCCAATCCTCTACATCACTGCCCAACTGATTCCAGTAGTTGACAGTGTCAACCAACATATTTTTGTTTGCTTTTTTCTTTTTGTTTTTGCAGTAATAGGGATTGAATACAGCATTTGCACATGCTAGGCAGGTTGACACTCAGCTACATTCCTAGTTACAACAGGTACTTTATAAAGCTCCTTTATCCCTACATGCAAAAATGACATGATTCTTCCTCTTTCCTTCTTGTTCTGACTTTGCTTTGCCCTATATTGACCTTCTTCCTCTTTCTCAGTTGTCTAAATATCAAGTCTCATTCTTACCTTTCTGTAAGACTCTAATAATGAAAGCCATTTGAAAGTCCTCCTCACATGTTTGGAAAGAGCATTATCCATTTAATACTCAAAACACCCCTGTGCATGCCAGGTGTTTTTCCCAGCATTTCCCCTCTACAGCTCAGTTTTCCTCTCCGTGCCTGCACGGATTAAAGGCACACCATAGTAACCCATCGACTGCCTCCAGACCTAGCAATGCACAGTCTCAATCCGGTGACTTAGAAGGAAAGTCAGGCACCCAGGAGCTCCCGCTTGTAAAGTTCACGAAGTTGAGCCCCCAGGACAGGGCTTGAAAGCTCCAGCCCACCCTGCAGTTGCCCACCCGAGCACGCGCCCTTCCATCCCCTGCCCTGTAACCTGTCTCCAGGGCATGACTACCTTGTGCCAGCGACCAGAACTGGAACAGTTGGAGCTCTAGCAGCGCCCAACATCCCTGATCGCCTGGGCTAAACTTTGCCGCCCGCCACCTTGTGCAGGGGCCCAGGTTCTCCAGCGCATAACGAGAACCAAGGTGTGGGCGCCTGGGTCGCCACAGCATTCCCCTGTAGACGTCAGGTGCCCACCAGGCAGGGGGCGCCACACCGCCGCCAAATAAGGAGAACCGAGCGCTAAGGGCGC
This sequence comes from Sciurus carolinensis, assembly GCF_902686445.1. Classification (NCBI taxonomy): domain Eukaryota; kingdom Metazoa; phylum Chordata; class Mammalia; order Rodentia; family Sciuridae; genus Sciurus; species Sciurus carolinensis. Next base: position 137,726 of record NW_025920357.1, read on the forward strand.
CTGATTGGGCAGGAACCACCTGGGCCGGGCCGGGGAGAGGCGCGGGGCTGACGGGTGGCGTCCCAAGCCCGCGAAAGGCCTGGGGAAGTTGCAGGGACAAACCCTCAGCACACCACCCTCACCACTCGTGACCGAGGGCTGCGCTGAAAACAAAAAACGCCCACCCCTGTGCAGGTTCTGAACTGTGACAGAGCAGCCGCCAAGCAAAGACCTGTTGCACTGGCTGCCTCACACGCTGACAGCCACCCAATGTCCAGAAGAGGCGGCTCCGTGCCCAGGTCCGCCCCCTGGCGCTGGCCTATTTTCAAACTCGCCACGCCCTCCCGCCTGCAATTTCACCCGGATGCAGTGGCTTTCTGCACTGACTGCGCCCCCTAGGGTCTCCAGGCAGACACTGCAGTCTGCAAAAAGATGATTTTGTGTAGACACATCTGGACAAGCAGAAATGGAATCCTACAATGAACAAGAACCAGTTACCAAATGGGCTGAGGCAGAACGTGGTTCAAGAAAGTCTGGGATGCTGGAAGCAGGAAGAGACAGGATTATTGTTCATTAGGTGAATCCAAAAATCAACCTTCAGGCCACAGGTCAAAGGAGTGATTCATAAGTTCCTAGAGGCCCAGAAAAAGAAGCTGTGCTGAGCTCCCTTCTGAGCCAGAGAGCCATGACCCGCCAGCTCCATCCCAGGACACTTCTAAGAATATTCCTGGCACCTTGAAAAGTTCTATTTAATTAATGGTGAAGACTTTGATCTCTGTTCTGTGACAGCATGACTTCATTTGGCAGGGGCCGGGGGGCAGGGGAGGTGGCACTCTACTCAAGATTTCAACCTTGAATGTGGACAGTGCCCAAATAGCACAGGAAGAAATTTAGCAGTGAGAATGTTGTTCATGTGTGCCCCTTGCATTGGGGCTACAACTGGATCTTCTTGTCCTAGGGTGTGACACCAAGTACACACTACAGGTTATGGACACTACACCCACTGGGGTGGTTCTGAAAAAACTTTATACTTGAACATGGAGACTGCATAGGGATTTGAGGGTTTGTGTTCTGGGATAAACAGAAGCTACAGTGAAAGATCATAACCAGTATCAAAGGACAGTAAAATTTAGTGAGGAGTAGGTATTTGACAGTGCACATCCAATATCTTTCTCAGAGTTAGACTAGAATGTACAAACCCTTTGCATCAGATATCCTTAGAGTTGGTTGTGTTCTTCTGGTCTATGACTCTTCTAGTCAGTTTCCTCCCCTTGTCAGACATGACAGAATGTGGAAGCCTGGTGTGAACAGGAACACAGAGACATCAGGCATAAGGAAAAATGTTATTGGGTTCCCTGTCCAGGGCATCCTCCTGTCCTCCAAGGGCTAATGAACCTTGGATGTGTTTATCCTTTTCTTATGTTTGTGCTTTTTTAAAGTGAGTTAATGGCATTAAGTTTTGTAATAAAATTATTTGATACTCTTGCAAAAATAAAATAAAAATAGAGGTATACTTATTCACATGGCCTATTTTAATATAATGCTTTAAGAAAACTTGTAGTTGCCTCAGAAACCTCAAATGGGTTGGACCAGGAGACAGGAAGCAGAATTCCAGAGACTTCTGTTTCAGTTGGAGCAGTTTTTGTACACTTTCTACATTGCAATTTTGCATAAAATATTATTGTCAAACAATCTTGACTGGGGTTTGAATTGTAGTTCAGTGGTAACACACTTGCCTAGCAGTGTGAGGCACTGGGTTCAATCCTCAGCACCACATTAAATCAATGAATGAATGAATTAATTAAAAAATACTGTGTCCATCTACAACTAATTGTCTTTAAAAAGGGTTTTGACCCCCAAATTTCAAGAACTGGTGACTTATGAGATGGCAGTTCCTAACTAAAGTATTAAACAAGTTAATATGTGTTTTTGTTGTCTAAGAAATTTGATCTTTTTCTTTATAAGTGAACTGCAAATTATGAAGTACTTATTATGAAGTTGAAACTTTTCTGGGACTTTTAGTGAACTACTTAATTTTAATAAAATTTTAATTATTGAGCAGCCATTTTACCCCCGAAAATGAGCCACATCAGGTGTTTGTCCCATTCACCCCAACTGCGAATAAAGAGAAACCTGCTGATCAGGGTCTGCTCCCTGCCTCCATCATTTGTTCACTCATGTGCTTACATGTAATCCCACCTACTCAGAAGACTACGGCGAGAGGAGAGCAATTCTGAGGTTAGCTTGAGTAACTCAGACAAACGCTGTCTCAGAAAATAAAAAGGGGGGTTTTCAAGATGGCAGACTAGAGGGTGGCTGCATTTCATGTTGCTCCAGGATGCAGGATTCAAAAGAGGAGATAGTGAGAGACTTGGGAACAACTCAAAGCCTCTGGGTGAGTCTCTCCCATTGGGGAGGCATCCCGGATGTTGCGGTAGTCCCAGAACACAGGAAACTTTGTGAAGTAGAGTTGCTCGGCGAGACACCCCTCCCTCTCCTGGAGCAGTGAACTCGGACAACTGGGAACATCATAGAGGTGGCTGCTCATCACAGCGCTTATACTCGGAGCAACCACTGGGGCTCTGAGCGGCTGCCTGAGGAGGAGCTGCGTGGCGAGCTGTTTGGACTCAGAGCGATTGCTTCTGAACACTGGGGTGCTGCCCAGAGGAACAGGAGGAGCATGGTAGGTCGCTTGATCTAGGAGTAACTGCATCAGAGCTCTGGGTGGCTGCTCAGAGGAGGTGAGTGGTGAGTTGTTTGGACTCAAAGCGACCACTCCTGAAAACCGGTGGCCTGCCTGGAGGAGGAGCACAGTTGGTCGATTGGTCTCAGAGCAACCACTCCTGAACACCAGGGGGCTACCCCAAGGAGGAGGAGGAACATGGTGGGTCACTTGGACTCAGAGTGACTGCCTAGGGCTACGGGTGGTTGGCGGGAGGAGGAGACGTGAAGTGAGTTGCTTGGACTCCTAGTGACTGCGTCGGAATACCGGGCTGCTGTCTGGAGGAAGAGGTGTGTGGCAGGTCTCTGATACTTGGAGCTATTGTATGGGGCTCCAGGTGGTTGCTCAGAGGAGGGGCCACATAGCCAGGTGATTAGGTGCAGAGCAGGGTCCCAGGTCCTAGGCTGTTTCTTGCTGGAAGAGCTGCACAGAGACACACTTAGGGGCAGAGCAAAGTTTCCAGGACTGTGGGCAGATTCTCTGAGGAGAGGCAGCCTAAGAAGACTCATCTGCGAAGGGTGAGGTTCCCAGGCCCAGGATGTAGGTCCGGGCACCTGGGAACGTTACAGAGGAAGACAGCCCAGCCCAGGCAGTAGTTGTAGATTGAAGGGAACCTCTAGGAGGGGAACTGACCAGTGAGACCTCCCCACTGGGTGAGTCTTCCATGCTGGGTGAGGTTTTCCCACAAGGACAGTAAAACCAGAGACACAGGCACAAACAGGCCTTGCCTCAGCCTGAAGCCTAGTTCCCCTTTGGATGACAATTGGTCAACAAGTGGAGGCACTTCTGCCCACTATCAGGGAATATACCCCACCTGAGGGTCACCACCCCTAGTGAGGCAGCTTCCTTGTGGAGCACCACATTATCAACTTCCTCCAAGACTTCAGGCTACTGAAGAATAAGAGGGGATATACTAGCAATCTTCAGGGACATTATAAGTCAATAGAGGAAATCTGGAATATCTTAATGATCCACTGATTCCTGAACAATATGAGAAAACAAGGGAAGAAAATGCCCCAAACAAATCTAGATGTTACATCAATAAAATTCAAAGACAGCATGGCAGAAGAAATCACAGAAAGGGAGTTCAGAATGTACATAATTAAAATGATCACGGAAACAAACGATGAGATGAAAGAGCAAATGCAGGAATTGAATGATGAGATGAAAGTGCAAATGCAGGCATTGAATGATTGCACCAATCGACAGTTAAAAGAGCTAATACAGGAAGCAAAGATCATTTCAATAAAGAGTTAGAGATATTGAAAAAAAACCAAACAGAAATCCTTGAAATGAAGGAAACAATAAACCAAATTAAGAATTCCATAGAAAGCATAACCAATAGGATAGAACACCTGGAAGACAGAACCTCAGATATTGAAGACAAAATATTTAACCTTGAAAACAAAGTTGAACAAACAGAGAAGATGGTAAGAAATCATGAACAGAATCTCCAAGAACCATGGAATATCATAAAAAGGCCAAATTTGAGAATTATTGGGATTGAGGAAGGCTTAGAGAAACAAACCAAAGGACTGAGCAATCTATTCAATGAAATAATATCAGAAAATTTCCCAAATCTGAAGAATGAAATGGAAAATCAAGTTCAAGAGGTTTATAGGACTCCAAATACACAAAATTACAACAGACCCACACCAAGGCACATTATAATGAAAAAAACTAACATACAAAATAAAGACAGAATTTTAAAGACTGTGAGAGAAAAGAACCAAATTACATTCAAGGGGAAACCAATATGGATATCAGCAGATTTTTCAATCCAGACCCTAAAAGCTAGAAGAGCCTGGAACAACATTTTTCAAGCTCTGAAAGAAAATGGATGCCAACCAAGAATCTTACACCCAGTAAAACTTACCTTCAAACTTGACGATGAAATAAAATCATTCCATGATAAACAAAAGCTAAAAGAATTTACAAAAAGAAAGCCAGCATTACTGAACCTTCTCAGCAAAATATTCCATGAGGAAGAGATAAAAAACAAAGAAGCAAATCACCAAAGGAAGGAATTATCCTAAAGGAACTGTCAAATAAAGGAAGAACCAAGTTGTGTCAAAAAAATAAATAAATAAATAAAATTTTAAAAAATGAACCAAATGACCGGGAATACAAATCATATCTCAATAATAACCCTGAATATTAATGGCCTGAATTCATCAATCAAAAGACATAGACTGGCAGATTGGATTAAAAAGAAAGATCCAACAATATGTTGCCTGCAAGAGACTCACCTCATAGAAAGAGATACCCATAGACTAAAGGTGAAAGGATGGGGAAAAACATACCATGCACATGGACTAAGCAAAAAAACTGGAGTATCCATCCTCATTTCAGATAATGTGGATTTCAAGACAAAGTTAGTCAGAAGGGATAAAGAAGGACATTTCATACTGCTTAAGGGAAGCATAAATCAGCAAGATATAACAATCATAAACATCTTTGCCCCAAAGAGTGGCTCATCCATTTATGTCAAACAAATCCTTCTCAATTTTAGAAACCAAATATACCATAACATAATAATAGGAGGTGATTTTAACACGCCTCTCTCGCCACTGGACAGATCTTCCAAACAAAAATTGAACAAAGAAACCATAGATCTCAATAACACAATCAATAATTTAGACTTAACAGACATTTATAGAATATACCATCCAACCAAGAGCGAATACACTTTTTTCTCAGCAGCACATGGATCCTTCTCTAAAATAGACGATATATTATGCCACAAAACTAATGTTAGCAAGAAGATAGAGACAGTACCTTGTATTCTATCGGATCATAATGGATTGAAGTTAGAAATAAATGAAAGAGTAAAAAACAGAAACTACTCCAACACCTGGAGATTGAACAATATGCTATTATATGATGAATGGATAACAGAAGATATTAGGAAGGAAATTAAAAAACTCTTGGAGGTAAATGATAACAAAGAAACATCATATCAAAATCTCTGGGACACTATAAAAGCAGTACTTAGAGGAAAATTTATTTCATGGAGCACATTTAATAAAAGAAGTAAAACTCGGCGGGCCAAGATGGTGGACTAGAGGGCGGCTGCATTTCACGCTGCTCCAGGACGCAAGATTCAAAAGAGGAGATAGTGAGAGACTTGGGACCAACTCAAAGCTGCCGGGTGAATCTCTCCTGTTGGGGAGGCGTCCCGGATGGGGTGGTAGCCCCGGAACACAGGGAATTTGTGAAGTGGAGTTGCTCGGCGAGACGCCCCTCCCCCCACTGGAGCGGTAAACACGGACAACTGGGATCATCGTAGAGGAGGCGGCTCAGCATAGCGCTTGGACTCGAGCAGCCGCTGGGGCTCCGGGTGGCTCCCTGGGGAGGAGCTGAGTGGCGAGCTGTTTGGACCCAGAGTGACCGCTTCTGAACACCGGGGGGTTGCCCGGAGGAGGAGGAGAGGCCCGGCGGGTCGCTTGGGTCTAGGAGTGACTGCATCAGAGCCACGGGCGGTTGCCAGAGGAAGAGCTGTGTGGTGAGCTGTTTGAACTCAGAGTGGGCGCTCCTGAGCGCCGGGGGACTGCCCGGAGGAAGAGGAGGAGCGCGGCGGGACGCTTGGTCTGGGAGTGACTGCATCAGAACCACAGGCGGTTGCCAGAAGAGGAGCTGCATGGTAAACTGTTTGAACCCAGAGCGAGCGCTCCTGAGTGCCGGGAGGTTGCCCGGAGGAGGAGGAGCGCGGCGTGTTGCTTGACCTGAGAGTGACTGCATCAGAGCTGCGGGCGGTTGCCAAAGGAGGAGGTGCGTGACAAGCTGTTTGAACTCGGAGCAGCTGCTCCAGAACACTGGTGGCCTGCCTGGAGGAGGAGAGCGGTGGGACGCTTAGCCTGGGAGTGACTGCATCAGAACCACAGGCGGTTGCCAGAGGAGGAGGCGAGTGGTGAGCTGATTGGACTAAAAGCAACCGCTCCTGAACACCGGTGGCCTGCCTGGAGGAGGAGCGTGGTGAGTCACCTGGTCTCGGAGCCACCGTTCCTGAACACCTGGGGGGCTACCCCAAGGAGGAGGAGGAGGAACAGGGTGGGTCACTTGGACTTGGAGTGACTGCCTAGGGCTACGGGTGGTTGGCGGGAGGAGGAGACCCGAAGTGAGTTGTTTGGATTCCTAGTGACTGCATCGGAAACCAGGGTGGCTGTCCGGAGGAGGAGGTGTGTGGCGGGTCTCTGTGTCTCAGAGCTATTGTACGGGGCTCCAGGTGGTGGCTCAGGGGAGGGGCTGCATAGCCAGGCGATTGGTGCAGAGCAGGGTCCCAGGAGCTAGGTGGCTTCTTGCTGGAAGAGCCGCACAGAGACACGCCTAGGGGCGGAGCAAAGTTTCCAGGGCGGCGGGCAGATTCTCTGGGAGAGGAAGCCTAAGGAGACTCGCCTGTGAAGGGTGAGGCTCCCAGGCCCAGGACGTAGGTCCAGGCCCCTGGGATCGTTGCAGAAGAAGACAGCCCAGCCCAGGTGGTAGTTGTAGATTGAGGGGAACCTCTAGGAGGGCAACTGACTATCGAGACATCCCCACCGAGTGACTCTTCCCGGCCGGGGGAGGTTTTCCCACAGGGACGGTAAAGCCAGAGACATAGGCACAAACAGGCCTTGCCTCAGCCCACAGTCTACTTCCCCATTGGATGACCATTGGTCAACAAGTGGAGGCACCTCCGCCCACTAGCAGGGAATATACGCCACCTGAGGGTTACCACACCTAGAGAGGCAGCTTCTTCGTGGAGCTCTGCATTATCAACCTCCTCCAAGACTTCAGGCTACTGAAGGATAAGAGGGGATATACTAGCAATCTTCAGGGACATTATAAGTTGATAGAGGAAATCTGCAATATCTTAATGACCCACTGATCCCTGAACAATATGAGAAAACAAGGGAAGAAAATGCCCCAAACAAATCTAGATGTTACATCAATAAAATCCAATGACAGCATGGCAGAAGAAATGACAGAAAGGGAGTTCAGAATGTACATAATTAAAATGATTAGGGAAGCAAACGATGAGATGAAAGAGCAAATGCAGGCATTGAACGATCGCACCAATCGACAGTTAACAGAGCAAATTCAGGAAGCAAAAGATCATTTCAATAAAGAGTTAGAGATATTGAAAAAAAACCAAACAGAAATCCTTGAAATGAAGGAAACAATAAACCAAATTAAGAACTCCATAGAAAGCATAACCAATAGGATAGAACAGCTGGAAGACAGAACTTCAGATATTGAAGACAAAATATTTAACCTCGAAAACAAAGTTGAACAAACAGAGAAGATGGTGAGAAATCATGAACAGAATCTCCAAGAACTATGGGATATCATGAAAAGGCCAAATTTGAGAATTATTGGGATTGAGGAAGGCTTAGAGAAACAAACCAAAGGAATGAACAATCTATTTGAAGAAATAATATCAGAAAATTTCCCAAATCTGAAGAATGAAATGGAAAATCAAGTCCAAGAGGCTTATAGGACTCCAAATACACAAAATTACAACAGACCCACACCAAGGCACATTATAATAAAAATACCTAACATACAAAATAAAGACAGAATTTTAAAGGCTGTGAGAGAAAAGAACCAAATTACATTCAGGGGGAAGCCAATACGGATATCAGCAGATTTTTCAATCCAGACCCTAAAAGCTAGAAGAGCCTGGAACAACATTTTTCAAGCTCTGAAAGAAAATGGATGCCAACCAAAATCTTATACCCAGCAAAACTTACCTTCAAATTTGACGATGAAATAAGATCATTCCATGATAAACAAAAGCTAAAAGAATTTACAAAAAGAAAGCCAGCATTACAGAACATTCTCAGCAAAATATTTCATGAGGAAGAGATAAAAAACAAAGAAGCAAATCACCAAAGGGAGGAATTATCCTAAAGGAACTGTCAAATAAAGGAGGAACCAAGATGTGTCAAAAATTTTAAATATGAACCAAATGACTGGGAATACAAATCATATCTCAATAATAACCCTGAATGTTAATGGCCTGAATTCATCAATCAAAAGACATAGACTGGCAGATTGGATTAAAAAGAAAGATCCAACAATATGTTGCCTGCAAGAGACTCACCTCATAGAAAGAGATACCCATAGACTAAAGGTGAAAGGATCGGGAAAAACATACCATGCACATGGGCTCAGCAAAAAAGCTGGAGTATCCATCCTCATTTCAGATAATGTGGACTTCAAGACAAAGTTAGTCAGAAGGGATAAAGAAGGACATTTCATACTGCTTAAGGGAAGCATAAATCAGCAAGATATAACAATCATAAACATCTATGCCCCAAACAGTGGCTCATCCATGTATGTTAAACAAATCCTTCTCAATTTTAGAAACCAAATAGACCATAACACAATAATACTAGGTGATTTTAACACGCCTCTTTCACCACTGGACAGATCTTCCAAACAAAAATTGAACAAAGAAACCATAGATCTCAATAACACAATCAATAATTTAGACTTAACAGACATTTATAGAATATACCATCCAACCAAGAGCGAATACACTTTCTTCTCAGCAGCACATGGATCCTTCTCTAAAATAGACCATATATTATGCCACAAAGCTAATGTCAGCAAATACAAGAAGATAGAGACACTACCTTGTATTCTATCAGATCATAATGGATTGAAGTTACAAATTAATGAAAGAGTAAAAAACAGAAACTACTCCAACACCTGGAGATTAAACAATATGCTACTATATGATGAATGGATAACAGAAGATATTAGGAAGGAAATTAAAAATTCTTAGAGGTAAACGAGAACAAAGAAACAACATATCAAAATCTCTGGGACACTATGAAAGCGGTACTTAGAGGAAGATTTATTTCATGGAGTGCATTTAATAAAAGAAGTAAAACTCAAAAAATAAATGACCTAACACTACAGCTCAAAGCCCTAGAAAAGAAGAACAGACCAACACCAAAAGTAGTAGAAGACAGGAAATAGTTAAACTCAGAGCTGAAATCAACGAAATTGAAACGAAAGAAACAATACAAAAAATTGACAAAATAAATAGTTGGTTCTTTGAAAAAATAAACAAAATTGATAAACCTTTAGCCACACTAACAAAGAGAAGAAGAGAGAAAACCCAAATCACTAAAATTCGGAATGAACAAGGAAATATCACAACAGACACGACCGAAATACAAAACATAATTAGAAGCTATTTTGAAAATCTATACTCCAATAAATAGAAAATTTCGAAGACATCAACAGGTTTCTAGAGACATATGAACTGCCTAAACTGAACGAGGAGGACATACACAATTTAAATAGACCAATTTCAAGTAATGAAATAGAAGAAGTCATCAAAAGCCTACCAACAAAGAAAAGTCCAGGACCAGATGGGTTCTCAGCCGAGTTCTACAAAACTTTTAAAGAAGAACTCATTCCAATACTTCTCAAAGTATTCCAGAAAATAGAAGAGGAGGGAACTCTCCCAAACTCATTCTATGAAGCCAATATTACCCTGATTCCTAAACCAGACAGAGACACATTGAGGAAAGAAAATTTCAGACCAATATCCTTAATGAACATCGACGCAAAAATTCTAAACAAAATTTTAGCAAATCGCATACAAAACCATATTAAAAAGATAGTGCACCATGATCAAGTGGGTTTCATCCCAGGGATGCAAGGTTGGTTCAACATCAGAAAATCAATAAATGTCATTCACCATATCAATAGACTTAAAGTCAAGAATCACATGATTATTTCGATAGATGCAGAAAAAGCATTTGATAAAATACAGCACCCCTTCATGCTCAAAACACTAGAAAAAATAGGGATAGTGGGAACATTCCTTAACATTGTAAAGGCCATCTACGCTAAACCCATGGCTAATATCATTCTAAATGGTGAAAAACTGAAAGCATTCCCCCTAAAAACTGGAACAAGGCAGGGATGCCCTCTTTCACCACTTCTATTCAATATCGTCCTTGAAACTCTAGCCAGAGCAATTAGACAGACCAAAGAAATTAAAGGGATATGAATAGGAAAAGAAGAACTCAAACTATCCCTATTTGCTGATGATATGATGGTATACTTAGAGGAACCAGGAAATTCCACCAGAAAACTTTTAGATCTCATAAGTGAATTCAGTAAAGTAGCGGGATATAAGATCAATGCACATAAATCGAAGGCATTTTTATATATAAGCGATGAATCTTCAGAAAGAGAAATTAGGAAAACTACCCCATTCACAATAGCTTCGAAAAAAATAAAGTATTTGGGAATCAATCTCACAAAAGAGGTGAAAGACCTCTACAATGAGAACTACAGAACACTAAAGAAAGAAATTCAAGAAAACCTTAGAAGATGGAAAGATCTCTCATGTTCTTGGATAGGAAGAATTAATATTTTCAAAATGGCCATACTACCAAAAGTGCTATACAGATTCAATGCAATTCCAATGAAAATCCCAATGATGTACCTTACAGAAATAGAGCAAGCAATTATGAAATTCATCTGGAAGAATAAAAAACCCAGAATAGCTAAAGCAATCCTTGGCAGAAAGAGTGAAGCAGGGGGTATCGCAATACCAGATCTTCAACTCTACTACAAAGCAATAGTAACAAAAACGGCATGGTATTGGTACCATAATAGAAAGGTGGATCAATGGTACAGAATAGAGGACATGGACACAAACCCAAATAAATACAATTTTCTCATACTAGACAAAGGTTCCAACAGTATGCAATGGAGAAAAGATAGCCTCTTCAACAAATGGTGCTGGGAGAATTGGAAATCCATATGCAACAGAATGAAACTAAACCCATATCTCTCACCATGCACGAAACTAAACTCAAAATGGATTAAGGATCTCAGGAATCAGACCAGAGACCTTGCATCTTATAGAAGAAAAAGTAGGTCCAGAGCTTCAACATGTCGGCTTAGGACTAGACTTCCTCAACAGGACTCCCATAGCACAAGAAATAAAAGCAAGAATTAATAACTGGGATAGATTCAAACTAAAAAGCTTTCTCTCAGCAAAGGAAACTATCAGCAATGCAAAGAAGGAGCCTACACAGTGGGAGAAAATCTTTGCCAATCATACTTCAGATAGAGCGCTAATCTCCAGAATCTATAAAGAACTCAAAAAACTCTACACCAAGAATGTAAATAATCCAATCGACAAATGGGCTAAGGAAATGAATAGACACTTCACAGAAGAAGATATACAAGCAATCAACAAACATATGGAAAAATGTTCAACATCTCTAGTAATAAGAGAAATGCAAATCAAAACCACCCTAAGATTCCATCTCACCCCAATTAGAATGGCAATTATCAAGAATACAACCAACAACAGGTGTTGGCGAGGATGTGGGGAGAAAGGTACACTCATACATTGCTGGTGGGGCTGCAAATTAGTGCAGCCACTCTGGAAAGCAGTGTGGAGATTCCTTAGAGAACTTGGAATGGAAACCCCATTTGACCCAGCTATCCCACTCCTTGGCCTATACCCAAAGGACTTAAAATCAGCATATTACAGAGATACAGCCACATCAATGTTCATAGCTGCTCAGTTCACAATAGCCAGATTGTGGAACCAACCTAGATGTCCTTCAATTGATGAATGGATAAGAAAATGTGGTATATATATACAATGGAATATTACTCAGCCATAAAGAACGATAAAATTATGGCATTTGCAGGCAAATGGATGAAACTGGAGAATATCATGCTAAGTGAGATAAGCCAATCTCAAAAACCAAAGGACAAATGATATCGCTAATAAGTGGATGATGACACATAATGGGGGGTGGGAAGGGTTAGTGTTGGGGTTGGAGTTGGGTTTAGGGAGGGGGGCAGGAATGGAGGAAGGAAGGACTGTATAGATGGAGGGGAAGGGTGGGAGGGGAGGGGGGGAAGGGAAAAAATGGCAGAATGAATCAAACAACATTACCCTATGTAGATTTATGATTACACAAATGGTATGACTTTACGCCATGTACAGACAGAGAAACAACATGTATCCCATTTGTTTACAATTTTATAATAAAAAAATAAAGAAACAAAAAAAAAGAAGTAAAACTCAACAAATAAATGACCTAACACTACATCTCAAAGCCCTAGAAAAAGAAGAACAGACCAGCACCAAAAATAGTAGAAGACAGGAAATAGTTAAACTCAGAGCTGAAATCAACAAAATTGAAACAAAAGAAACAATACAAAAAATTGACAAAATAAATTGTTGGTTCTTCAATAAAATAAAGAAAATTGATAAACTTTTAGCCACACTAACAAAGAGAGGACGAGAGAAAACCCAAATTACTAAAATTTGGAATGAACAAGGAAATAGCAGAAGAGACACAATTGAAATACAAAACATAATTAGAAGCTATTTTGAAAATCTATACTCCAACAAAATAGAAAATTTCAAAGACATCAACAGGTTTCTAGAGATATATGAATTGCCTAAACTGAATGAGGAGGACATACACAATTTAAATAGACCAATTTCAAGTAATGAAATAGAAGAAGTCATCAAAAGCCTACCAACAACGAAAAGTCGAGGACCAGATCGGTTCTCAGCCAAGTTCTACAAAACCTTTAAAGAAGAGCTCATTCCAATACTTCTCAAAGTATTCCATAAAATAGAAGAGGAGGGAACCCTCCCGAACTCATTCTATGAAGCAAATATTACCCTGATACCTAAACCAGACAGAGACACATAGAGGAAAGAAAATTTCAGACCAATGTCCTTAATGAACATCAATGCAAAAATTCTAAACAAAATGTTAGCAAATCGCAAAAAAAAAAAAAAACATATTAAAATGATAGTGCACCATGATCAAGTGGGTTTCATCCCAGGGAATCAAGGTTGGTTCAACATTAGTAAATCAAAAAATGTAATTCACCATATCAACAGACTTAAAGTCAAGAATCACATGATTATTGTGGTAGAGGCAGAAAAAGCATTTGATAAAATACAGTACCCCTTCATGCTCAAAACACTAGAAAAAATAGGAATACTAGAAACATTCCTTAACATAGTAAAGTCCATCTATGCTAAGCCCATGGCTAATATCATTCTAAATGGTGAAAAACTGAAAGCATTCCCCCTAAAAACTGGAACAAGGCAGGGATGACCTCTTTCACCACTTCTATTCAATATCATCTTTGAAACTCTAGCCAGAGCAATTAGACACACCAAAGAAATTAAAGGGATATGAATAGGAAAAGAAGAACTCAAACTATCCCCTTTTGCTGATGATATGATTATATATTTAGAGGAACCAGGAAATTCCACCAGAAAATTTTTGGAACTCATAAGTGAATTCAGTAAAGTAGCGGGATATAAGATCAATGCACATAAATCTAATGCAGTTTTATACATAAATGATGAATCTTCAGAAAGAGAAATTAGGAAAACTACCCCATTCACAATAGCATCGAAAAAAATAAAATACTTGGGAATCAATCTCACAAAAGAGGTGAAAAACCTCTGCAATGAGAACTACAGAACACTAAAGAAAGAAATTAAAGAAAACCTTAGAAGATGGAAAGATCTCCCATGTTCTTGGATAGGAAGAATTAATATTGTCAAAATGGCTATACTACCAGAAGTGCTATACAGATTCAATGCAATTCCAATGAAAATCCCAATGATGTACCTTACAGAAATAGAGTAAGCAATTATGAAATTCATCTGGAAGAATAAAAAACCCAGAATAGCTAAAGCAATCCTTGGCAGAAAGAGTGAAACAGGGGGTATCGCAATACCAGATCTTCAACTCTACTACAAAGCAAAAGTAACAAAAACGGCATGGTATTGGTACCATAATAGAAAGGTGGATCAATGGTACAGAATAGAGGACATGGACACAAACCCAAATAAATACAATTTTCTCATACTAGACAAAGGTGCCAAAAATATGCAATGGAGAAAAGATAGCCTCTTCAACAAATGGTGCTGGGAGAATTGGAAATCCATATGCAACAGAATGAAACTAAACCCATATCTCTCACCATGCATGAAACTAAACTCAAAATGGATTAAGGACCTCAGAATCAGACCAGAGACCTTGCATCTTATAGAAGAAAAAGTAGGTCCAGAGCTTCAACATGTCAGCTTAGGACCAGACTTCTTCAACAGGACTCCCACAGCACAAGAAATAAAAACAAGAATCAATAACTGAGATAGAGTCAAACTAAAAAGCTTTCTCTCAGCAAAGGAAACTATCAGCAATGTGAAGAAAGAGCCACAGAGTGGGAGAAAATCTTTGCCAATCATACTTCAGATAGAACACTTATCTCCAGAATCTATAAAGAACTCAAAAAACTCTACACCAAGAATGCAAATAATCCAATCGACAAATGGGCTAAGAAAATGAATAGACACTTCACAGAAGAAGATCTACAAGCAATCAACAAACATATGGAAAAGTGTTCAACATCTCTAGTAATAAGAGAAATGCAAATCAAAACCACCCTAAGATTCCATCTCACCCCAATTAGAATGGCGATTATCAAAAATACAAGCAACAACAGGTGTTGGCGAGGATGTGGGGAGAAAGGTACACTCATACATTGCTGGCAGGGCTGCAAATTAGTGCAGCCACTCTGGAAAGCAGTGTGGAGACGCCTTAGAAACTTGGAATGGAACCACCATTTGACCCAGCTATTCCACTCCTTGGCCTATACCCAAAGGACTTAAAATCAGCATACTGCAGAGATACAGGCACATCAATGTTCATAGCTGCTCATTTCACAATAACCAGATTGTGGAACCAACCTAGATGCCCTTCAATTGATGAATGGATAAAGAAACTGTGCTATATATATACAATGGAATATTACTCAGCCATAAAGAATGATAAAATTATGGCATTTGCAGGGAAATGGATGAAATTGGAGAATATCATGCTAAGTGAGATAAGCCAATCTCAAAAAACCAAAGGACAAATGATATCACTAATAAGTGGATGATGACACATAATGGGGAGTGGGAGTGGTTAGTGTTAGAGTTAGGGTTAGGGAGGGGGGCAAGAATGGAGGAAGGAAGGACTGTATAGAGGGAAAAGTGGGGTGGGAGGTGTGGGGAGAAGGGGAAAAATAACAGAATGAATCAAACAACATTACCCTATGTAAATTTATGATTACACAAATGGTATGCCTTTATGCCATGTACAAACAGAGAAACAACATGTATCCCATTTGTTTACAATAAAAAAATTTTTTAATTATTCCTCTAAAAAATGTATATGTGTATACACATATGTGCATATGTACATAGTAGTTTGGAAACATTTTCAATTTCATATTCTTTAAATATCTTGGAAATTTTTGTTTTGGCCAATTAATTTTAACATTCTTCTCCTTATGTATTCATATTATCTTTGTGATAGTCAGGGTGAAATATCATGTGGCTAAAGAGACTAGTAAGAATAAAGTAAATCTTCTTACCCCTTATTCAGATGAGATCTCTTCATCATAGTACCTTGTCAAAAAGCCTATGCTTTCTTTAAGAGTATACTTGTATAGAATGCAAAACACCAAGGGAGAATCCTAAAATAAATTATGGACTTTGGACAATTTTCATGTGTCTCTGAAGGGTCATTAATTATAAAGACTGCACCACTATGATGGAGGATGTTAATAATGGGGAAGGCTAAGCACATTGTGATGTAGGAGATAGACAGGAAGCCTCTATACCTTACTCTCAATTTTCCCATAAACCTAAAACTGCTCTAAAAACTGAAATCTTTAGAAGCAGTGAGCTTGAGCACTGCCTGATATTAATACTGTAATTCTGAAACACTCCAGTCATGATGAAAATACATTTTTACAGTAATGCTCTTACTGTCAAAATAATGTATCAAGTATATTAAAGTTATCACTTCCCCTTACAAACAATTGTGTACCAACTCATTTATTTTCCAGTTTTTAAGCCACAAAATTAAAAAAAAATTAAAACAAAGTTTTTTTTGTTTTATAAAGCAAATTGAAAGAGTATTATAACAAATAACTTGATATAAATCAGTATAATTTTCTATCTCCTGATATATGCAGTGTGTTTCTTTATTTTAAATTTTGAGGTAAATTTTTACATAGTGGCAAGAAGCCCACATCTCCCATGATTAGTCTGTCTACCAGTTGGGCTTAAAATATTAGTCACAGTATTTTCTGTTGAGGAAGGACTCCAGGGAGCATCTGAGCGAAGGAGTGTGTGGTTTATGGGGCCCACCTGGAAGGACTGTTGGTCAGTGGGCTCCTCTCAGCAAGCAAGTGGTGTTCAAGTACGGAGGTTGTGAGTTCCCAGATTCTCAGTAATTATAATAACATTAGTAGTAACAATGCTAATGATGACCCTGTTGTTTGGTTCCAAATACTGAACTATACATTTTCAGAAATTTTCTTAATGTATCTTTTGCCTTTCCTCCCTAGAGTATTAATATCCATATTATCCAATTTTACTAAACCTAATTAAAGAGATTGTTCAATTTCTCAGGGTACCACAGCTACTGTTAGTAGTCAGGAACCAGACTGCTCAGGCAATCTTTGAGTGCAGTGTTATAGAGGAATTCTAGATCCAACCTGATGTTGCTAATGAGGTTTCTGAATTGGTGCTGGACTTTATTTTTATTGGCCCAAGGACTAGGTGATCCATAGTGTATTTTAAGACCTTCTATATCTGAAGTTTGGTGAACGAAGACAGATGGGTAGACCATGTGACTGAGACCTCCACTTCTGAACTCAGTTTTATGAAGAATACTTGTTTAGAGTGACTAATGAAATGTCCTTTCTGAAGGAAATCACCTTTTCCAAGGTGATAACCAACTGTTGTTGCTTTCTTTTTTACTTCTGTTGTGTAAGTCAGTAGAATAAAAAAGCCATGTTTGATCATCTCAGTTTTTTACTGGAGAACAGCAGTGTTGGTCTTGGTAATCAATTGTATAACTTTTATTTAAATTCTATGATAAAATCAGTCTACACATCTCCTTGTAAAACACAACTTTCATGTTAATATGGGCACAGGATTTGAATAGATGTGTCTAAAAAGAAGACATACACATGACTAACAAGTCTGTGAAAAAATGCTCAACCTCAATACTGATCAGTGAAATGCAAATTAAACCATAATGAGATATCACCTCACACCTGTTAGAATTATCATTAAAAAAGAAAAAAGAGAACAAGCGCTTGATAGGTTGACAATAAAGGGGAACCCTGTACACTGCTAGAGGAAGTCTAAATTAGTAGACAGTTATGGAAAACAGTTTGGAGGTCCTGCAGAATGTTAAAAATATTGCTACCACATGGTCTAACACTTTTACTCTAGGTATGTGTCCAGTGCAAAGAATTCATTATGTTCAGGAATTGTCCACTCTTTTGTGTTCACGACAGCCCTATTATGTTGATGAGATGTCTGCTCTTCTGTGTTCACAGTAGCCAAGAATCAGCCTCAGTGTCCATCAAGAGATGAGTGGGGAAAGAAAAAGTGGGACATAAGCACAGTGTAATGGTATGCCTCTTTAAACAGAGGAGCTTTCTTGCTATCCATATACACCCAAGTGCACAGAATTATATCAGTCACAACAGTGATTTTACTGTTTCATTTCCAGAAATTCTCACAAATCCAAAACAGATGAATATGGATATCCTCAATATGTGGAGCAAAGTTTTTAATAAAATATTTTCACAATTGTAACTCCAAACTTCTATCTCCCTAATTGTTTTAGTATTATTAAATTCAAACCTTATTATCAATGACGAGTGAGCAAGGTCTAGCACTGATTCACACACACACACACACATATTTTGAGGGCAGTGATTGTAAGTTTCCTTTTTCCATGTTTCTGTCTTGCCTGAGTTCATGCTTTCTGATGGTTCAGTCTTGCTGTCTTCCTGCTGCTAGGTGAGTATAAGCTGCTGGTGTGAGCTGGTGACTTTGACAGCACAGGAAGCAGCACAGGTGGCATGACCACTCCAGCTAGTGGGTCTTTGATCCTGTGCAAGCCACATGAGGAAGATTTTTCTGACCAACACTGTGGAACATGTGTGCCTGTGTTTTCTTGTGTGAGTATGGTTTTTAAAAGATATTGCTGGGACAAGATAGGATGTGTACACACACACAAACACACACATTACACACATGCATACATAACATAAGAAAGTGACATTTCATATTTAGAGTTAAAATCACAACTTTTCTTCTAAAAAACAGTCTTCTGTAGTCTTACTATCCACCAGCATTTCTCCACCCCCTGGGAATGCAGCCCCCTGGACACACTGGAGAAAATGCCCTGCCCCATGAAGCTTTACCCTTAGAACATAAACAGTGATGCTAACTAGAGAGGAGATCCACGACATGCCAGACAAGGGCTCACTCTGGCACTTGCTCCTGGGAAGTTATGGGAGTACCAGACTGCTGTCTTAACTCGGGTGGTCACAGCAGGCTCCTGGCATTACAGGATGACTGGAAAGTGGAGTAAGGCACCATGTAAGGAAAAGGGAAGAGCATCTGGGCTCTGAGGTGAGAGCCTGCCGAGGGCTCCATGCAGCAGCTGGGAGGGCAACTGACTGGAGTGCAGTCAACTGTATCTTAAAGGGCTCCCAAAGAACAGATGGGAGACCTGGTGAAAGAGAGATTCTGTATGTTAATGTTACACATTAGAAATTCTTTGAGAATTAATATTTAAAATGAATTTTACAAGTGAAAGAAAATAAATACTGGATGATAAGAACATTTGGAGAATTGAGATCTGAAGTAAGAAACATCTGGAGGTAGAAAAGAGAAATTTAAAGATAGCTCTGCTGCTATGGTGGAAAGCATTTAGGAAGTGTTCTGTATCCTCTGATTATCACATTTCCATTTTTGGTGGGTCAGAGTCCCTGGGCGGAGACCATGAGAAGTACTTCTCAGCTAGTTTTTCTTCTTCCCTGCATAACACTGAAAGACTGGAGGGAACAAGAGCTGGCCAACTGTTCTGTTCCAGGTCAGATACTGCTATACAAAGTGTTTCTTTTGGAAGACTGACATTTGTTACAGGAATGCTCTGGATGTGTTTCAAAATGGTTACTTTTTCTCTTTTCTGCCAAGGGGAAATTTCTCTCCCATTTTCAGAGTGAGAAACTGTGGGAATTCCACAAGATAAAACCCACAAAAGTGGGAGCCTCCTTACGTCTTGGCCTGAAGAGTTGTGACTCTCGAACTAGTCATACTTTGCCTCCAGAAATTCATTAAAAACACCCAAAGATCCTACCAGCTAGAGCCCCAGCAGCTTCTCTCTTAGGTAGTTGAGCTTAGCAGTGATTCTGAATGTTGAATTGCTTTCCCAGTTTTTGAATAGGCCACTTGCCCTGTGCTCTCAATTCCTTGGTTGGTTATTTACTGATACTCTTTGTTTTCTCTTGGGTGCTCAGACTGCCATTTGGAGTCCTGTGCTTTCAGCCTGAAGAACTGTCTATAATATTTCTTGTGAGGACAGTTGGCTAGAAACAATTTCTCTTGCTGATAGTTTATCTGTAAAAATCTTTATTTTATCTTCATTTCTCAAAGAGAGCTTTGCCAGAGGTAGGCTTCTTGGATGAAGGTTTGTTTGCTCTGACCACTTTGAAATGTTGTCCTACCAATGTCTGGTCTCATTTGCTTCTGCTGAGAAGTCAGCTACTAAACTTAGTGGGATTTGCTTGGAAGTAACAAACCATTTGTCTCTACCTGCTTTTAAGATTTTCTCCTTATATTTGACTTCAAGCTTTCTTATTATGACTTTTCTCTTGGGTTTCTATTTACATTTATCCTCCTTGGAGTTTGCTGAGCATCCTCATATGGTTTGGTTATTACTTTTAAATAAATTTGCAATTTGTTTTAAAGCCATCATTTGTGTAAATATTTTCCTTCCCTGTTCTACCTCTTCTATCCTTCTGGAACTCTCATTTGCAGCTGCTGCTATGTTTAATGGATCTCACATGTCTCTTTCCTATTATTCTCTCTGTTCTTCAGCTGACAAAATCTCTACTCATATTTTGAAGTTTGCTTATTTCTTCTGCAAATTAAAATCTACTATTGAGTTCCTCTAATGGATTTGTTTTTATTTTTAATTATTGTACTTTTCAACTCCAAAATTTCCATTTGGTTTGTTATGGCGCACAACTTAAGAACAGACCCATCACCACTGAGAAGTCCAAATTTGAGAGTCTTTATTAAGCTGGCCAGCTGACTGTCTCATACAATCCCTTAAAAAATGGCTATTGGGAGAACAGTCCCAACCACAGGGTTGTAGGGGTTCTTATACCAAAAATCACATCAATCTTAAGTGTCTGTTGCTATGATTCAAAATTATACATTAACATCATGAGATCATTGACAGAGGGGGAAGTGGGTCAAAATGACCCTTACCTATGTACAAACTAAAGAATGGTTGCTAACATCCACACAATTACTGTTTACATGGTACATTTTTTAGGAGCAATAGGAATCAAAAGAGAGTAATTCTTTACCACATAGGAGTTGTATATTATTAAACATGTCACACCAAGTGTAATGTATAAAGCTGCTCCCCTGCCCATCAGGTCCAGTAATTTTCCCCGCCTCCCAACCACTTGTTAATCTGTGAACATACTGACTAGCTATTGGTTCATCAGTCAATTTGCAAGTATCCTTCTCTGATATTGGTCCTCTGTTAGCCTGGTGGAATTCAACTGTTTTACTGTAGCTTCCCCACCATCTTTTTCCATTCTTCTGTCTGTCCTACTCACTTTTCTCTATCCTCCTGGCTTTCCACTCTCTCTAGCGTGTGCCCTTTCTTTTCCTTTCTCTTTTCCTCTCATTTTCTCTCTTACCCTGCAAGGAGACACTGTTTGCTTAATAAACTCCCTTATGTAATTTTCTGTGTCCAGCGTGGCTCTGTGGAAATTCCTTACATTGGTGCCGAGACTCCGGATGGGATCTTCCACTGTATCTTAAGGGAGTGGAACTCCATCTGACCCCCCCCAGTGCCCCTGGATATGGCTCCACCTTCCATTCTGCCTGGACGCTCTGCTGTGCATTTATCACCGGACTTCAGGTTGGTGAGTAGGCTGGTTCCCCTAGTCCGATTAATAATTATGGCAGACCCCTATAGTCAGTCTTATCTGCTGGGTGGATTCCTGATTTTGTGGTGGAGATCTCTCTCAGGGTTGAGGCTCATCTCGAGCTCATGCACTCGTCCTCAAAAATCCTGATATCAAGTCCTCAACTCTTCTCAGCTTTTGCCTGACCCCACATTGATTTTTGTGTGATGACATGATCAATGTGCTGTCCCTCATCTCCAGCCCAGTACTCTGGCATCAGGACTCCCTGGTCACAGACTCAGCTGCATAAGTCCCCACCATGGAATCTGGATCCTCCAATCTGGCAGATTCCACCCTGGGAACCCTTTGCCCGACCTCCGGTACTTAAAGTCATCAAAATACATTTGTGTAATGGCACACAGCTTCCGTGAGTGAGTGGGCAGATGGAAAGGGATTCTTTATTTCCAAGTCTTTTCTTTCTCGCTTCTTGGCTCTTTCTGCAGGCTCAAGCACCTTCAAACCTAAATTAAAAGGACCTAACACTGAAGCAGTGGCTCTTCTTGCAGAGCGCTCGCCTAGCAAAAGGACCTAAACATCAAGTTTCTGCTAGAACATTTTAGACCCTTTCAGATTCAGATCTCAATCAAAGGTTACATTGAAATGTAAATGAAGAAAGGCGCAGAGGGAGACCAGTTTCAAACCCAAGGAAAAAAAGTGTCAATTTTAAATTTCTCCTGGGCTACTGAAGCCAGAACTAAGGAGAGGTAGTTAGTGTAGAAAGGGGGGATCAAGTCAAATCGAGGAAATGGAGGCCATAAAGCCATCTGCCTCTGGAAGTTGGAGACTGCCCCTGGAAGAATGAAATGTCAAGGATCTCCAGAGCCCACTGATTATCAAAATTACCTGCCTTTATCAAGGACTGCAAACAAGGGGCTGCTAATTTGTGCCCCCTGGGCCCTTATCTACCTGAATCACCCTGGCCTTCCCCCTGCCCATGGTTTCTCACTTAATGCAAAACCAGGTCTAGTCACGTAGGCATGAAGGAGAGATAAGGGGGGAGAGAACTGGAGAACAAAAGAGACTTTAACCTATAAAAGATATAGGGTGTGCTCACTTCTTGGGACTTTAGAACATCAGCCATGGCCCGCTTCTTTCTGCTGGTAGAAGTCTGTATTATTACCTTTAAATAAAACCTGCTTAATATGATTGCCTTGGCGTGCTTCTCTAGTGTTCAATCTTCAACATTAGAAGGAGCAGAACTCATCACCGGTAAACGGTGGTATCAGATTTGGAGGTCCCACCGAGATTTATGCCTAGGTAAGTAAGCTTTTCTCTCCACGCACCCCACATCTGTTTGAGGTGCATCTTTCTGTCTCTTTATTTTTGGAGGGCAAAATGGGCACCCGTCGGCTACTTAAATGCAGTTAGTGCAGCCGCCATTCTTAAGACTTGGGTGAGAGTTTTCCTGGCCCAGGCAAGTTTCCAATCACCTGCTCTGTAGGCATGTTGGACTGTGCTGAAGCCGTTTCCTACTTTTCTGTCCAGGCCCGGAGCACAATTGCCGCCAGTACACAGTTTCCCTAGTCCTGATCTGCCCAGGATGCGTGGAGGTGGAGGAAGGGTTGGAACAATTGCAGGGTTCTCGACCTGGGCTACTCTCATGTGGACCCCAAAGGTTTCTTCTCCGGGTTCCCCCTCCTGACAGCCCTGAGGGGTATCCAGAGTGATCAGTAGATGAGTGGCACTGAGGGAGAGTGCCAATTACCTTTGCCTCTGTATGGGCCGCACAGTGCACAACAGTCCTGCACATCCACTCCCTCCTGGATGCTCCCCTTCCCTTGCTGGTCAGACATTAGAAATTCAGACTGTAGGATTAAGGCCTGGGATGATTAGTATGAAAATGTCCAGGTTCCCTTTGTTCAAATAGTTAACCTTCACTAGTCTAGACACTAGAGTCTCCCCATTACTGCTCCTGTGCTTAAATGGGCTCACAGTGTTCTCTTTAAGCTGCAAGAGGGAGGCATTTAAGAACCCCTCCCGTGAGACCCTCCAAGCAAAGGGCATTATACGCCTAACAACCAGTAGATGTCCCCCAACCCTCCAGAGATTCCTTTAGTCTACAGGGCAAAAAGATAGGCAAAAGGCATACTTTTTACTTGTGTCATTGTTTTTCATAATAGGAGTTTACAGTGGCAGGAGGAAAGCAGTAATGCCCTTAAGTCTGAATCCTCCCAGGGTCTCTAGCACAGGGCAAACTAGGACCCTAGCACTTTGCCAAAGAAGGCCAGAAATAACTTTGGCAAAGTCAGGTAGTGAGAGACGGTTTTTTTCTGGACCATAAGGAAGCTCAAAGTTAGGGAGACTAATACTTCTAACTCAGAAAGGAGCCTCTCTCTCAACAGTTTTGCCAGGTTCACCACTAGCCTGCATACTGCTAAATTACAAATGATCAGCAAAAGTGCCTTTCATATGTTACCATGCTTGACAGCAATAATCTCTACCATGAGAGGAGAAAGCCTTAAGGAATTGCCCACTAAGGGATGAAAATCAAGGGAATCCTCCCAACTTAAGACAGACAAAAATAAATTTGAGGAGGCTTTTGGAGGATCCTAATAAATATTGAGATGTTTCAAAACTTATGCCAGGTATGACTTCACCTGGAAAATTATGCTATTAACCATCTAGAGAACAGGCAGTTCACAGAAACCATCCTAACTGGGATTTGAATAATAAGTAGGATGCCTAAAAAAACTATTATGCAGCCTTCAGGAAAGTCCTGCTATTTTCATGGAGAGACTTAGGAAAGCAATAAGAAAACACACCACTCTGAATCCTGAATCCATAAAGGGCCACCTACTTTTAAAGTATAAATTTATCATTTAGTCAGCCCCAAATATTTAGAGGAAATTACAAAATTTTCCCTGATCAATCCTCAGATGATCTTCTCCAGCTTGTATCATCCATTTTTTAATAGACATCAAAAAGAAAGAAAAGGGAACATATAGGCAAGAAAAAGGACTTATTAAAGATCATTCAAACTGATAGAAACTTTTAATGCCTTGAAATAGCCCATGCAATTCACCCATTTTAGGAGTTAAAAAGCAAACTGCCTAGTCTGAAACCTTAGAATAATGAAGCAGTAATTTCCCCCACCCTGTAGTTCTTAATCCATACACTTTTATCTTGGATTCCAACTGCTGCTTGGTTTACTAAGTTAGATTTAAAAGATGACTTTTCCTGTCTATGCTAGACTCTGAATGGCAATTTCTGTTTGCCTTTGAGGAACCAGATACTGTATCTCAACTAACCTAGACAGTGTTTCCTCAGGATTTAGATGGCCCTCACCTGTTCTGGACAAACCTTAGCTAAGAACTTAACAAAATTTAGAGATAAAACATCTGTGATTGTTCTCCAGTAAGTAAATGACATCCTTTATGTGCTTCCACCCAGGAGGAATATCAAAAGGCCATTATGGAACTCTTAAACTTCTTAGCCAATAGAAATTATAAGATCTCAAAGATAAAGGTTAATTATGTCACCAACAGGTCCAATACTACAGAAAATAGCCACTATAGGACAATATTCTGCCCCAGGAATATCAAGAAGGGGCCTTACTTAAAGCTCTTATCCTCAGCTTACCTATGAAGCAAGATTTAACCTGTTTGTCACAAAGGGAAAAATAAATCATGGATAAGCAGCCATAGGCAGCTCAATACCAATGACATATTTCAGTGAGGAACTTAGCAAAGTAGCTTCATTCTCAAAAGTAATGTAAAATAAGGTCTCATAATGTTCTTTGACATCCAACCTGTCCTGATGAGGTGGCTAAAATGCCCTAGGCAAAAGGTTTCTGTTAAAACCTGTTAGATCCTTCCAGATCTCAGTCAAGGCTTACATTGAAATGTAAATAAAGGAAACCTGAAGGCTCAGTAGGAGACCTGTCTGAAACCCAAGGAACAAAAAGCAAAAAGAGTCTTACCTAAACTCCAGCAAAAGTAAATTTTATGGTGTTTTACCAAAGTAATTAAGGGCCGTATCATTTTTCCAGGACTCTTGTTTTTTTTTCTATATTTTTTTGAGCTCAT